>NC_060170.1:16968945-17012475 GCF_021292245.1 Micropterus dolomieu | reverse complement strand
CCCTCTCCCCCCCGCCCCCCCCCCCCTCTTCTTTCTCCCTCTCTCCCTCTGTGTCATATGATGGCCCTCAAGCATGGTTACCCCTCGCCGCCCTGGTCTTGGACCATGTGATTGGGACTACAGCCTCATATCTCTACTGAGTCTAGATGATGTCAGATACTGAGAAATAGGAGAAAGGATTGAATAAAGTGAAGTTCTCACAAAAAACATGTTTTTATACATTTCATCCATGTCTTTTAAGGAATATTTCTACATAATGGGAAATACACTTATTTGCTTTCTTGCCAAGGGTTAGATAAGGAGATCTATACCACATTCATGTCTGTACAGTAAATATGAAGCTGGAGCCAGCAGCAGGTTAGCTTAGCTAGCTTAGCATAAAGAATGGACACTATGAATTAGATTGGTTCTGCCTACCAGCACGTTTAAAGCTTACTAATTAATATGTTAAATTTACTATTTCTTTCCAGAGATTCTCCGCTGGTTGCCTGGCAACTGCTCAGAAGCCAAGTAGTCTTCCCCAGTTGTTTTACTTTGGTTTGTGTAAAATAATCAAAGTATAATTTGTTAATTAGCTTTCGAGTTGTTGATAGTTGGATTTTGTGGATTTTGAGTATGGACAGCGCTAGGCTAGCTGTTTCTGCCCTGTTTCCAGTCTTTGTGCTAAGCTAAGCTGACCATCTGCTGAAACTAGCTTCATATTTATCAGACCGAGAGTGGTATCAATCTCAAATAAGCATATTTCCCAAAATGTCAAACTAGTCCTTTAAAGCTACACAACATAAAACAACAGTTTTTATCATAGGCCAATAAAACATGAATCTATTTGTGTCAACACTACTGGCGATGAGTCCCGTGCCAGCTATGGATTTACTAGCCTGCCTGCATTCTTTATAACCACTGATTTTAGGCCTCTAGGGCACGTGTGAAGTGTTCTTTCATTTTGTTCCAGTATAGGGCTTTCTGCAGCCTACACTGTGTGCACGCATAGGGTACGCTGTGTTTGGGGGTGTTTTTGTAGTAGGTTTCCTATAGCTTTGTTACTTTGTTAGGTGTGGCGAGCCTGCATGGCTTGGCCTGTTTTCCGCTGCTGACCATGATGTCTCTGTTCCCCGCAGATCAGCCTTTGAGCAGGACGTGGAGCATGGTAACACAGATGGCCTGGGAGACTGCCAAAGTAAGCAGGCCCTCTTCACTCTTATCTTTCCTCCTCTATTCTATACCCCCCCTACACACACCATCATTCCTCTCTTCTCTGTTAACTCAGTCTCCCTCTTCTTCTCTCTGCCCTCCGTTTCCTTCTTCGCTGCTGACACCTTTTTCTCCCCCCGTCTGTTCCGCCCTCACAATCCTCTCTTTCAGCCTCTTCCATCCATCTGTCCCTTTCGGCTCTCACCCTCTTCTGTCCTTCTCCCGCTGTTTCTCTGGTCCCCCGGTCAATAGAGTGTTGTGTCCAGTTGGGCATAGACCGGGTTCCTTCTTGCAAATTGCTACGAAAACACAACACAAACATTCAGCGACACACAGGGAAAGGATTTTACTCATGAGCAGTGACAGGGCTCATTTTGAATCACAGAACAAGACTGAGCTCACAACCCAGTCCTCAGAGGTCTTGAATGGTCTGTTTCACTCTGTAACACAGAGAATGGCACATATGGAGAATGTATATTTGATCTTTTCATGTCCAGAATAGCTGTTTGGATTTATCTAATGTGATACTCTGTTGATATTCTACTAAGCTGCTCGGTTTGCAAGAGAAACTTCAAAACAATTTGACTTTCACTCATCTTAGTCCATTTCATCTAAATTTCAACTATTTACTCAGAGTAAATGAAGGCGGTGCATTTTCCCTTCAATTTCATCAGTATGTTTAGTCAAGGGAAGCCACAGCGTTGGACCTTCATTAGCTGTAGAAGCCATGGATCTCCTCTGATTAAAAGTTAGGAGAATATTGAGCTGCAAGTCGATGCTGAATTACCTTAAAAGTCATGGCTAAATCATGTTAAAACATAAGCTCTCTTTACCGCAAGCAATAACATGTTTCCCCTCGTTTCTTTTCTTCTTCTTCCAGACACCTTTGTGGCGCTGAACGGTAAGTATCCTACATACACTGCAGAGGCAATCAAATTAAAGACAGGAGCTGCATTTCATCTCCCCTGACTCTTTAACTTCAGCCACACCTCTTCATCTAGTCAATCAATCATCCCCTCTCAAGGAAATGAAAACTCCTCCCCCATGTGTAAAGACGGGTTATTAATGACTCAGGTTTTAACTGAATTCATTTCATTCCTTCTTTTTGATAGACATTCCTTCCACTTACGAAGGTAATGAAACATTACAGCACGGTCGGTCAATTCCACTTCTCGTAGTATTTACCCTCAACCAGCCCCTTTTGTGTTTAGAATAAAGTACGTAGGATTAGAATCAGAAACATAGAATTAAAAATCTTTAATGCTGATTCTGATTCTATTACTTCTATTATGCCTCCTTCACCTCCTTGTTCCCACTGCCCCTTCTTCTTCATCCCCTGTGCAATATCATCGATTAGCCCTGACCTTTGCTTTGCTAATTGGATGGATCTGGTTGTTGGTGGTTTAAGGCCTTGATGGTGAAGAAATGCCTCAGCGTGCACATTAAACAGGGCATGTGTCGACAAAGGGAGAGAGAGAGAGAGAGAGAAAGAGAGATTAAAATCACCTGTTTAGAGTAAGAGAAGATCAGATATGTTTCTGCCAATGGCCACCAGCAAGTGAAGACACTCAAAGACGCACTTGAATTAAAAAATGTATAAAATGCAGAGACATACTGTACATGCACACACGTTTCTAGAGCTAGGTTCTTCCTGCAAATAGACTCACTTACCCAATCACACACTGCAACATCACAATCCCACTGCACTGCAGGCTGATAATGTTTTCATCACTCAAATCTTTTTAAAGAATTATGACCCACAGCTACACTCACATCCACCTTATTTTTATCGAATCGGAGGACACATTAGTTTGGTTTTCAGTGAATCTCTCTCTCTCACAAACCCATACCTCGCAGCTGCCAGATCAAAACAGTCAGATCCATACAGACTGACAAGAATAGATATTTTGAAGTAGTTCCAAAAAGCTCAACTCTTTCTCTCTCTCTCTCTCTCTCTCTCTCTCTCTCTCTCTCTCTCCCTTTCTCGCTTCCTGTGACTCTACCCCCACTGTGATTCTCCCTCCTTTTAGAGATCCAGGGTCAGAATAAGCATCTGTGTTGGCGTGCACCCCTATAGTGCTGAATATGCTCCCACAGACTTGACTATGTGTTTCCAGGCACACAAATAAACACACACACACACACACACACACACACACAGACAACACCCAGTTTACAACACCTCAAACAAAGTCTCAGCCATTGCCCCAGCCTCTCCGTCTATCTTTCAGTGGTTGATATGGATTTGAAGATAAATAAATGCCCCCCTTTCCATTCTCCTCTATCCCAGACTAGACATCCTCGCCTCTCTTTTAATCTGTAGAAAGAGAGGGATGTGCATCAGTCGGCAGTTTAGGGCTTTTTTTTTTCCTGATCCGTGGAGGAGTTCTGAGGCTCCAAGCTCTCTCACTATGTGTGTCATCTGCCTGAATTGCACTTCCCCTGGCGGTGGGGGAATGAATTATAAAATAGGCCTGTCACACTAATCTCTCAGCCTTGGGCCAATAGTTAAATAAATCATTTTAATGATTGCCACACGGAGGAGGAGGCTCTGGGTGGTGTTGTGTGTGGGTGTCTGCTGTGCGTAGTCTACCAGTAGCATCAACGTTAGTCCCCAGGAATGCTTCCCCCTCTTCAAACGCAGGCATAAACACATATTGAAAAGGCACTCGCACATCTGCAAACACACACACACACACACACACATACACACACACACACACACACACACACATATACACACAGTGCTGTCACCTCCTCCGTGGAGAGAGCGCGTCAAAATGGGAATTGGGGGTTGAGCTCCACAGAGGCTGCTGATAAAAGTGTTGTCACTCTTCATAGGGTGGATTTTTTTCTTAACCGTGTGGCTTAAATACATTATATTAAATACAATATATAGCTTGTGCAAAATTGTGTAGGGTGGCTTAAGTGTAAGCATGTGGGATGGTAATGTGATTAGCATGGTTCAAAAATAAACAGTTAGACAAAGCTTATGCACAAATTCTGCGTATGAAAGAAAAAAACTGAGACAGGAGGATGAAGGGAAACTCACTCATTGTTTGAGCACTGGCGGTGATAGACGGAGAGGAGATAGATATGATCCATCAACCACAAATGAAAGAGTACTTTATTGCAATTGTCAAATAATGTCAAACTTCAAGGTGTTGGAGCACTTACAGTGCATTCATTTCCACAGAGAGACACCCCGTGTGTGCTATTCTTGTTAAAGTCTCATCATCAGTGTAACTTCGTGGCGGTGTTACGATACAGTCTTCAACTGTTGGCCAGTAGTTCATATAGCCATTAAGGAATTTAATTACAGAGAAGAGTCAGATCAGAGAAAATTCATTAACTTTTAATGACATTTTTCTGATGATTGATCTAGCCATGTGGCTTTGCTAAATAAAGATTACTGGCGGTGCAGATGTGAAATATCTTTGCAGATCTTTGGTTTAAAATAAAGAAAGGAGGGAAAAGTGGGAGAAAAAGAACTAGGTCTGCAATGTTTTTTTTTTGTTGATTCATCTTCCAATTTTTTTCTCGGTTAATCGATTATTTACTTTAATCAGCTATTTGGGGTCTATTTGAGGATGCACCTCAAAATGAATTGGTTAAAAAGTTAGATCTGAAGTAACAGAAAACTTGAGAAAGGTAGCGAGGAAGAGCACGAACGGAGTTAAAAGCGCTTTACGGTTGAAGAAAAGTTACAGGCAGACTCCTCGACAGGAGCGATGGAAAGAAAGTTTGTCTCTTGTCCTTCATATCAAAGTTAGGCACCCCATGGTGATTGAGAAATACCATTGTTCTGCACTGACAGACCCAACGGAGCTTTGACATGTCAGTCAGAACAGGAGGGGAGGGAGTGAGAGAAAAAAAAGAAAGGACACGTCTTTCCTGAGAAACACACACACACACACATTTGCTAATGAGTTGCCCCTGGCCCCTGGAGAAACACTTTGTTGCCTCACACAGCCCAGCAGCTGTCCTTGTGTGTGTGAGTGTATCTATGTCTGTGTGTATGCTTCAAGCAGAATAGATAGATTTATGTGTGTGTGTGTGTGTGTGTGTGTGTACCCCTTCTGGCCTGTGCTCATATGTGCTGAAGCCTGTCCCTGTCTGCCCCGAGCGTCGGTTAACCTGTGTTGTGTCCGGCAGGCCACCATCACCACCACCATCACCATACCCTCTCACTCCCCACCTCGGCCCTACCCGAGGCCACCGAGGCCGCCGAGGGCCCCCCAGGGCGGGGCCGCATGGTGGAGCGGAAGGACCCCCCCATGAGCTCAGACAAAGGGGAGGACCCCTACGTAGCTGTCCCCTCTCAGACTCAGCCCGAAGCCAATGGTAAGCCTTGGAACACAACAGTGAGCAGTCAATTTGGTCCATTGTCACCTGTGGCAAGGGAGGGGAGGGAGGGGAAGGTAAGGGAGGGGTCTGTGTAATTGAGATTTACGGCTGCCTGGCTGCTTCCAGCTGATGAGGCGTAGAGATAGTAGAGCAGTTTCTCTGTAGGTACCAAATTGCCTCACAATCTGCACGTAAACCCCCCACAGAAATGTAGGCAAACACACAGTACATACATATGCAGACACATACACATTCTGCGCTCTTTGAGACACACGTATGCACACACAAACACTCATACGCACACTCTGTAGGATAGATTTATAATCCGTGGCCTGTAATGTCCCACAGGAGATGTAATATCCAGACCATTACACTCTGAAAAGGAAGATGGCGATGTATTTATTTCCTCGAGAAGATGGCCTGGTCCCCGGCTCTTTCATGCTTTGCGACACAGTGACATGACATTGAACGCCCTTTTCTCCTGTGTTAACAACCTGACTAATGCTGCACCGCCTCAAGGATAAATGAGACAGAGAGAAAAGGAGAAGGGAAGGAGACGAGAGGGACGACACACATTGGAGGGGGGTGTCACTGCAGTGCTGCTGATCCTTGTTTTTATCTCTTAATAAAACAGACCTATTACAGATCACATTTAAACAACATGCAGCATGTCCTGTCTACATTACATAGTTCATGCTATTAGAGGCAGCTTCGGCCTTGAAAAGATACTGATAAAAATAATGGGGATTTATCATGAGTGCTAGCATAGAAGGGACTTTCTCTAGACATACTGTATATAAACAAAGAGGCAGAAAGAAAAGCAGAGAAGCTGATGAGCTAAGACTAAAGAGATTTTGAAGTTCCTATAAAAATAAATGTGCCGCAGTGTGTCTGTTCATGCTAAGAACTAGACTCTAATGTATTAACATTACATTTCAGTCATAGCGCCATACAACTATCTGAATAAAAATAAATACTGAGCGATCTTTAAGAAAGCCAGAAGGCCAATTAACATCCCTTGAGTTGTTCTGAATGTACTTCCAGAAGAAGACTCTTCGAATTATCTGAATTTAAAAAGTCGTGTTGCACCATAACAAGGATTTTGCAAACCATTTCTCAAGTTGCGCCTCTTTTTCTTAATCCAAATCCAAACTGGAAAATAAAACATCACAGCTCTTCGCTTAATGTGAACTAAAATTTGAAAAATCAGTTCATTGGTATATATTGATGTTAATATTTTATATTGTCATACGAAATAAATGCTTTGTATTTTGCCAAAAGCAAGGACATATGTCATTTTTGGCTACCTGGTTGATTTGCAACCAAAGAAACAGATTAAAGATTTTTTTTATTTTATATTGTAACAGACAAAATATTTTCATCCAGATGGTTAAAGGAGTCTTTGAGGATTTTGGAAATACCTTTAGAATAGTGTAGACAGGTATGAGTGAGATGTATATATGTTTGTAATATCAGACAGATAGTGATGTGGCACAAATGTGATGTTACATGTCATGCACAAACTGGGGCTAGCTAAAAACATTCCGTCTCTCATAATTACAAACACTAAAACAAGGTAGTTCAGTCTGTCACAATATATAACTCCAGAATCTCTTGTCTGTAGAGTAAACAGAGGCAGTGACTGCAGCATGTCAGCTGGAAGCAGTAAGGCACTAGTGGGTCGATCCAAGCACAATGGTGGCAGAGACTTCAGACAGCATGCCTACAGCCAGTATCACAACATGCTGTCGCTCCCCTTGTTGCCTTTACCTGAGCAGGAGTAATATTACTTGAGCCTCACAAGGACTGTCGAGGAATGTTGTACTTGCTGTAGAATCACACACAAGAAAAGACAAAACCCATCTTTCAAAAAGTTCTAGGAATCTTTTCCTTTTGGGGGAGGGAGGGGGTTTACGTGCTCAGGTAACTGCAACAGGGCTTCACATTTCAAAATAAAGCTTCCTGCTGTTTTTTTCTGTATAGTCATTGTTATTATCATTTTTACAAGACACCTTTGCAGCTTGTTTCAATATTTATCATTTCTATTTCAATTTCAGCTCAACATTCTTTTCTTTTGCCTTTTCTATATAAGTCAGCTCTGATGAGAATTGTTTTCTTGTGTTGGTTTCTTGTGAGCAGTTCTTGGTATTTTGCATGGCTTGGTCTGAGACTGCATCTTTTTTTGCTATTTATATATTTGCCCTTTTCCTGCCTTGATTGCTTTGATGGTATTAAGCACAGTTTTGCCTCCATGCAGCTTAATGCTTTTCAGCATGGCAAATTGAGCACTACAGTCAACAGTATTCATTTCCCGCTCCACCCATCCTGCCACCTCTTCCTTCCTGTCGCCTTCAGTATTATTGGCTTCAGGTGTCAACTGTACTGTGAAAACTTAGCAAACTGCATATGTGAAACTGAAAATGGAATCAATATATGAGAAATGATTATGGAGTCAGAAACTCAGCAAATGAGTCACTTTATCTGCATTTTTAATGCCTCAGAGATAAATTCATGCAGCCCATTTTACAGAAGAAATACGGGATCACCATTTAACCATACCATCAATCTCTCAAATTAAGTGAAAAAAGTTTATGCTTGAGTGAAAATGTATTAGCTCATCTCCAAAGTCGTTTGCAAGCTTGTTTGTGATTTAAAAGACATTACAATTACTCCCCAACTTTTTCATTTGCAGTTGAGACATTGTGGAATCTTATCTGCTAATGAATATTACAGTGCTGCCAATATGTATTAGCCCGACACCACCAGAGTAATTAGAAATGCTGCAAAGTGATGAGTATTCACACACTGATGATATTTAGCACCCAACAGCATCATTATACGGCATTCCAGTGGGGCCCTCGCTGTTACCAGGTGGCCGCTTGTATTTCACAGTACATTTGAGCTTGGTGTTTGTCTGTCTATATGTCTGTGTGGACCTCATCTGTCTTTGTTATATTTTCTTCCACTCCCGTAACCCTACCATACACCTCTCCCCTTGCCTCCCATCGCTCACCCTGCCCCCCGAAATCCACCAGCCCCGCCACTTTTCACCATCTGCTGCCATTGTGATCAGTCTCCCTTCCACAGGACCTCTCATCTGACTGGGATGGCATGTTCCAAGGCTATACCTTACCTAGTGCAAATTAATTCCTGAACCAAATTATGATGTCTTCTCCCCCATTTACCCTCCCCCTGCATCTCTCTGTCTATCTTCCTCCTCCATCTCTGCACCCACCCCTCCTCTGTCTCTCCCCTTATAGTCTGTCTCTTCTCCAACCGGAGTCATATCTCTTCCCCTGTCTGCAGGAATGAACCCCCCCCCTCTTTCTACCTCTCCCTCTCTCTGTCAGGCTCAACCCCCCCACATCCACCCACCCGACCTGTAGCCACCGCTGTGTTGCTCCAATTTATGGGTTCATTACAGCAGCTATCCAGGGTAGAGGGAGAGGGGAGAGGTGCAAGGAAAGAGGGATGGAGAGAGACTACAGGGGAAGAGACATGGGAAATGAGAGAGGGGAGAAGGTGAGAGGGAGAAAAGGAACACACATGATAAAGATTTATTAAACAGAACAGGACAATAATGTAATAGAGAAGGTTCTTAGGGAGATGGAAGGTAGACAAACTGGCTGATTGACAGAATTGAACAAACAAAATGGAAGAAACGGGAATAAGAGAGGATGTAAGATGTAGTGAGATATTGTAGCGGAACCACAATGTTTCTCTCTATCCCTCTCAGTCATTTGTTTTCATACACAGTTTTAACCCTGAACCCTACGTTCTGTATTTTGTGTTAACCCAGCTAACTCAACTAATCTCACTGAAATAAGTGTTGGGCTGAATATCAAAAAGTGCATCTGGTGTAGACCTGTCTCCTAAAAATGTAAGATTGAATTACATGCAACTGCAAATACAGTTAGAGGAAAACACTGGGAATACATTTTTCAACATAACGAGGCAAAATATTGATATTGAACACTTCAGCAAAACGTTCTCTGGCAAGGTATTTAATTTGTTTTCCTAAAATATCTGCTCGTAGAAATTGTTTTGGTTAAATAGTGAAAAAGTAGTTGGTGACTTAAAGCACGAGACAGTTTTGTTAACATTTAACCAAAACCCATAAACCACCCCGACCACCTCCCAGTGACTTGTGTGTGGAATGTATATTTAGCCCTTGCTACACTAGAAAATACATTGCCTGTGAGCATAATCCAGGTAGCAATTGCCTTTGTTACCACGATGTAACTGGTAAAGCAAATCAGTATTACAAAATGTAATTTCTAGGAGACATAGTTGTCTGGTGAGATGGTTTTATTTTTTCATACTCATTAGGATTCACAGGGTGAGTTTTCACAAGTGTCAATTGATTGAAGATAATGCAGTGTTTACATCTTGATAAACAGAAACTTGATTTGTGAATTAAAATCTGAGGAACCACAATATTTTTTCCACCATCACGTTTCCAAAACAGCATCGTAGCATTTTGATGATATTTCTTCGCCATTAGAGAGAACTTCTTTAGCTTATTGAGAGATTATTTTCTTTAGCTTATTGAGAGATATTTCCCTTCATGTCAGGATTTCATGGTAATACCAACTGTCAGACAGCTGCTCTGCAAGGGTTATTTTCAGCTGCAGGCAGCTCTCTGACACCTGTGTGCCAAGGCGGAATGATAGAGGGAGAGTATGACCCTGTTCACACAGTGAGGCAGTGCTATTTTTTTTTTCAAAGTCTTGATAGCCTGAGCATTTCACTTCATCTCACTTTCTGGAAGGCAGTTGAAGGAACATTTCACCATCATTATTGGGGATGCCATGTCAATCTTGAATGTTAGTTACCTGTAAAAAAAAACTGTCAAAAACATCCAGTACTAGCAGAGAAACTAGTTTTTTTTGTTTACAGTTAAATTCTGTTTGGAAACTTTCTAATAATGCACAGTTTTGATGAATTCAACTTCCATGGCCTTACTCCAACCAGCTACATGAAGAGCAGAACCGTGGTTTGGAAGGGTTAGTTTAACCACGGATTTATCCCTATATTAGCTCTGCAAACTAAGCCAGAACAAACAACTAGTGCCAGCTGGAACAAGAGAGCCTTTAGTAGCTCAAATGTGGTCAGTATATAACTATCACATATCACCTTACAGCTGCATTTCTTCTTATAATGGTGAGTAAAAAAGACAGAAGGATTCTTTGGTTGTTGATTTTGGTTTCTTATCTCTTCTTTCAAATGACCCTCCCTGAGAGGTAAGCCGACAAGATTTGAGGCAATAGACGCTTCATGAACTAACATATCAGATGATGCATTTGGCTGAAAATGTTTTTCAGGAACCTATGAGGGTGAACCCTTTGGGAAATGTAATGTTAGTAGGTTCATATGTCCTTGCAGTAGAATGATAGTATTTAGGTTAAGCCTATAAAGAGGGATGATAGGATTTAGGTTAAAAGTTGGGGACGTGGTCCTTTAAGGCAGGATGACTGCACTGTAGCAAAGACAAGAAAAGCAAACTAATCCTACAAGTCATATTCCTGTCATTATAACACCTTCACTGTTGTATTAACTACAGGATTTTGGTTTAGTGTTTCTTACTGGCCAAAAATTGTGATAGGCCTTTGTGAGGCAGATGAATTATTCGCAGCTCATTGTGAGTCTTAATAGAAACAGTGCACTGGATGTTTTCCCGGCATTACGCACTTCCCTGATTGACGTCAACCCATAAGCCATAATTTCCTTCACTGATTAGCTTATTGTTCTCTTAGACTGCTTTTGTTTTCTACACACAGTTGCTGCTTACTTTTTCATTTTTATGTTTTGGTTATGCTTTTCAGTCCAGACCTCTTGCCATTGCTGGTTCATATAAAAGCTTTGCTTTGTCTTTTTGGCCACATGAGACTGAATCTCATATCACGGCAGCTCATCCTTTTGTGCTTTTGAAGCTTGTCTAACCCACATTCAGCTGTCATTATTCTACTTTGAAGTGAATTTAAATGGCCACGTTCATGACACCCATGAGTGAGAGACTCATCAAGTAGATACAAGCTGAGCCTTTGTTCTCTAATGGTACTACGTACGGCCTGTATACTCAAACATTTCTGAATGATCATCTAAGGCTGCATTTATAACTGGATAAATTACAACACATGGCACTTTAGTCATCCATAGAGTTCAGAAGCTTGCCACACATTTTCAGCAGTCATAACGTGATCAAATACACTGGAGTGGGTCACCATCTGTATAACAGTGACTCATCAAGACTGAACACTAATTAAGAGGAGTCAACAGTATTGAAAAAAGTCATAACAGAGTTCAGGCTAAAGGTTTTCTCCATAGAAGAATCCACACTGGCATTGATTTCAACACTCTCAGTAAACCTGCGCTGTCAGGGGTATCAGTGAAATTCAGAAATAATTGGATTCATTTTAGCCGTTTTATTCATGCTGGGCAGTGCTTTTTAACAACGTCTACCACCCATTAATACAAACAGTAGAAGTGTCAATTTACGGCATCAAACATCTGATGAAAAATGTTCCCAGGGACATGTAATTTAGGTTGATTTCCTGTGAGCATTAAATACTACAGTTTGTAGGCAGGGAGGTGGATAGGTTAGTACATTGGTGTTAATACCTGAGGTGCAGAATGATATAATTAGGGGTTTAATTATATCTTAACTGGCTTATCAGTATGCTGTGCACTGACTCAGGATTGTCTGATGAATGCTTTAATATTAAATAACACCATTAATGCAAGTGCCTCTCGAACATAAACATACACAAGACTTAATGCGATTATATCCTAACTGGAGATTAAATAGAATTTAATGAATTGCTGTCATCGAAACAGCAATGTCCTTTCTAATAGATGAAAACTAGCAAGTCCCTGAAAGCAAATAAGAAGTTTGGTGAAGGCAGAGTAGATGTAAGACACTATACAGTTTCTGCTCCTCTCCTTCATCTTTTCTTCTACTCCATCAGTTTACAAGCTCCACTGTTCTGTCTTTCAACAAGTGACACGTCAGTGAGTGCAGTTAAGTCTGATTAAGATTTTTATCATTTTGTGTAACAGCCCGTAGTCAGAGGTTAGGGCCCTCTCCGTAACCTCTCTGTGATGTTTAACTACCTTTGAAGTTTCCCCAACACCAACACAAAGGCAAGCTCTGTGGGCTTAAGTCAGTGGTGCTTCTGAAGAGATTAAAAGAGTGTAAGAGTGTCTATGTGTGTCAGACAGACAGAGAGAGAGCATTCACAAGTTCCAGTCACAGCAGATTACAATGTTTCTGATTTACAAGTAAGTGTTGCCGACCCAGGCTGTTTTGACAGCGAGAAATATCTGAGTATCTGAGCTATGTGTTTAATATCTGAATGTTGAGGCCTGAGGCAGTGTGAAATTCAAATCAATTCAACCACTGAGAGAAGCGTCGAACCGCAGGATGCTTTGCGAGACAGTCTGGGGGCGAGGTAAAAGTTGAAACCAGAAGATTATAAGTCACTGTGTAGTCAGAACCCCAACACGATGAGACTAAAGCAGGAAATCTGTGGGTTTTAGCAACACTTTGATAATTTTCAAGGTCACGTTGTGAAAGTTTGGAAAAGTTTTGCCAAGATCACAAATGGGGCCCGAAAAATGAGCGGCGTAGCCACCTTGATTCAAAACCCTGAAGGTCCTGTGATTCGACAGAGACAGCTCATGTGTCCTCTGTGGCTACTTTCATTCTCTTTGATGTTGGGATGAGAAACAATTCCTCACATGAAAGATGGAAGTCTTCAAAGTTTCCTCCTTTTCTTTCTTTTGCGTTTTACCTAAGGCCTTGGGCTAAGTACCCTCCAGAAGTGTGTTTGAGAGACATGAATGATGGAAGGAAGGGATGTGAGAAAGAGAATGAAAGGATTTTTATTTTTTTTAAAGACTCAGACAGGAAGGATCATGTTGTGCAGGTTAAATAGGGCTTTAACCTCGGCTCCCACACCCGGAATAGAAGACAAAGATCCAGCTCCACAGTCCGCCTGCTTCACCAGAATGGACACCCGTTTGGCTTTGCTTCCCACTGCCTTTGTTATTCAATGTGAAATCCAAATCCCCGGTCGAGGAAAGTTAACCTTTAGTGGCAATAAATTCTCTGTCATGAAAATTCATAACAGTTTTGACTTGCTCTTTCAGCATGTAAGCACCGAAGACAGAGATGGATGAAGGTATTTACATTTAACAAGGATTATGGAAAAACGAGAGATTTGCCAAAGTATTTATTTTTGCTTGCACTTTCATTTTCTTACGTAAATGGTTTTTTGGAGGTTTTCAGGGCTCCTCTCCTCAAGTGAAGCTGTATTCCTCTTCCTTCTTCTTCTTTGTTTGCAGAAGCGCTTAACCCAGCAGCTCTCAAATGGCACTCGTCACCATTGTCGTTTCTGCCAAAGCATGATAACTGACAAAGACCATGAGGTTATAATTACAGCCTTCCCAGTTTCCACTGAATAGAACTCTTACCATATGGAAGTATGAACAGTGTGAAAGAAAACACTCTGAAACAAGAAGAAAGTCAGAAAACTGATTCATTGTTTCTGTGAAGGAGAGAAGTAGCAGAAAGAGGGAAAAAAAGATCTAAGTGAGGACAGAGGAAAGTCAACAAAATGAAAGATAGCAGCAAGCAAAAGTATCTCTCTCCTTCACAGATGTTACTGCATGAGACGGGAAGCAGATGTTTCATCAGACAGGTGGGCCATTTGGTCACACAGGTCCACAGCATAACACATGTCAAACCTTAATGCTTCACTGCAGATAACACTCATCACTTCTAACACTATCTCCGCAGCAGGGCACGTCTTTGATAAGAAACAATTTTGGCCAGAAAATAGAAAAATTAAACCTTTTGTTTAACACTGAATGAGGTATGGCTGAGCTGCATGTTGGCAGCACTCTATTAAAGACAAAAGTGACATATTGTTTTTACAATAAATGAGGAATGATCTGAGCAAAAGTATCCTCTTTTATTTTATCCAGGTTGAGCTTGAAACGTCAACACAGAGACTCAGGCATTGCTCAGTGCTATATTTCAGCTAGGACGACTGGTTTTTAGTCATGTTTTTGGACTAATGAAGTATGACCGCAGCGAGTGAGGATTATGGATGTTAGTTTAAGAGAGTCTGGATTTCAGTTCCACGAGAACAGATTAACACGTTGTCTCTGCGTTATGTCTTGCTGAGGAGACACAGAAAGAAGAAATTCTCTGAGTATGTCCTCGGTGACACGGCCGAGCTGAAAAGCCTAAACATGATTATCCAGCTCCTTCGGGATTTTACAGAATTATTGCAACAAACGCTTCATTTTGTGGCATCTTCTTTTGGAAAATTACAGAGCAAATTGAAACACATCTATGAGGATCTGCAAGAAAAGTGCAAAAGACAACAAAAAAAAGAAAAGACAAAATTGCAATGATCTGCGTATTGACAAGTGTTTTGATTACTGTGTTGTGTTAAACTTTGATGTTTGCAGCTCATACTAAGGTATTTTTGAATGTATTTGTATTGTCAATTTCATGTGGGCAGTGTGTGTTTTGAGGAACAAATTGAATGCCCATGTTTATGCAGCTGTTGTGTAATTAAATATCTATATATATATTATTGTAGGTATTTTTTATATGGTACAGAACAACACTTTTCAAAAAAATCACTTTTAAAAGTGACTTTCCTGTTCACCAGATAAGATATAAACATTGTAGCATTATAAGAGAGTATTTAAATAAGATTTTATAAATGCAAATCCTTAAGAAGTGAAACAAAAAAGCCATTTACAGCCATTCCTCCCGCCTTTATGTAAATTCCCAGTACATCAAAATGTCTGTGATTTCTGAAAGCAGAAAATAACATCACCCACGTAGTGCTTTTTTTAGAACATAGTCACTGTAAACACACCTCCTCTGTACAGGAGACACACACAGGCATAATGGATTATGTGAAATTGAATTCCATTCATACAAATTAATATCAGGTTATTGTACTTAGTTATCTCATCCAGAGTGACTGAAAGCTTTCCTCTTTTTTTGCACTTTACAGTTTTGCAGGTTTTTATGGCCTCGGGACACAAACAGCATGGATTGAGAATTTTAAAAATCTTTCACATTAGGCAGGTGGGCTGTACAGTGAATAATATGTACCAAGATATGAGACAATGATGCAGTGCACACGTGTAACTGAGTCACGTTACAAGACCAGCGGTGCACTGTGGGAGCTTTTTACGTGATAGAGCCCACCTGCCTAATCCTCTGTCTGTGGTAACTGATCTGTGTTGGCCACAGGTCATGTGTGAACGCATTATAAATCTCTGAACTGGTCTGTTTAACGCAAGGAGTGCTGCATGAGATGTCTGCATTCATCAACAAGCAAGAAGTTATCGAGCGTGGGGGGCTTGTGTGTGTCCACACGTTTGTGTATGTGTGTGCAGTTTATTGTTGACCTCATTTTATTACACACAACCTTCATGCTCCCACTCTCCCACCGTTAGAATACTTCATAGCTGCTTTTATTGAATTATCTTTTATTTGGCGGTATCGCACCGCGTCTTTGCCAGTCTTTGAAAATGGCGCTTTCATAAGACACTGATGACACAGCTCATTGGATTTAGTGCCTAATCAGTGGCTTTTTAATGTATTCTCCATGATTCATGAGATTGGATCCATTTATGAAGATTTATGAAAAGTCTCCCATTTGCATCTATGAGAAGAAAGGGTTTGGGTATTTCAGGCTCCTTTATCTGCGCTCATATCTTTTTTTCATTTCAGCAGAGGGGTTTATCTGGGATTTAAAATGTGAATCATAATCACCCCTCCAAAAGACATTTTCAGTCTAAGATTGGATTTTCGGGAAATATTGAATGTTGCTACTTCAAGCTACCATTTGTGCCCATTTTCAATAGGTGTTCCTTATGATGGGATAAACTCATCTTCATCTGCATGTTTTTCATGAAATTATTTAAACCTCTAATCTTTTTACCCAGAAAATATCTTTTAATGATTGTAATTCAATATCGTTTTCTAATTTTGGTAAGTCTAATAATAAGCATCTTTCCCAACAGCTCTATTTTCCAGTTTCCCCGCACACAGCAGCGTCAAAATAATCTCTCCTTATTTTAGTTTGCCAGTCTGAATGTCATCTCCACGTCTCTCCGCAGGTGTGATCCGTGAGAGCTACCAGAAGGGTCGTGACCAGCTAGTTCCCGTGACCTTGTTGGCCATCGCTGTCATCCTAGCCTTTGCCATGGGCGCCATCTTCTCTGGCATCATTGTCTACTGTGTCTGTGACCACCGGCGGCGAGACATGGACCTGACAGGCCGCAAGGAAAAAGACAGCCACCACCTCCACTCCCGCCGGGGATCTATGAACAGTGTGACCAAGCTGACGGGCCTGTTTGAGACACAGGCCAAAGACGGTCGGCCCGAAGCAATCCTCACCCCTTTGATGCACAATGGGAGACTGACACCAAATGGGAAGATGCTGATAAAAGCAGACCAGCACCACCTGGACCTCGCTGCTCTGCCAACTCCTGAATCCACCCCTATGCAGCCACGTCGTAAGCCCAGCCGCGGCAGCAGGGAGTGGGAGAGAAACCAGAACCTCATCAACGCTTGCACCAAGGACATGCCACCAATGGGCACACCTGTCATCTCTACAGATCTGCCCCTGAGGGCCTCACCAGGGCACATCCCCAGTGTGGTAGTCCTGCCTCTTCCGCAGCATCAGCACCAGCTCCAGCCCCATCTGCAACAGCACCAGCAGTCCTACCAGCACGAGTATGTGGAACAGCCCCACCATAGTGACCTCAGCATGACCCACAGCGTCATGGACGACCAGGGGGCAACCCTGGAGTACAAGACAGTCAAGAGCCCCTGTCACAACCTCAACATGGTGGATCCAGATGGGGTGCTGCCGCCACGAGTGCCCCAACGGGAGGCATCTCTCACTATCCCTCCAGCTGTCCCACAGATGGGCAAACGCCTGGAGGTTCACTCTTCAGTCTATGGGCTCCGGAAAGGATCAGCATCCGCCGCTTCCGGATCCTCCGCCCTCAAGAAGCACAACACCAACTCATCTAACTCCTCCCATTTGGCGAGACATCACAGCTTCAACCGTGTGGAGACTCCGCCCCCTGCACCTCAGCGGGTGGACTCCATACAAATGACAGCACAGGGCATATCTCTGTCCCGGCAACCTGGAATGAGCTCCTACGGTTCACTGCCTCGAACGGGCATCAAATATCTCAAGCCTGATGTCCCCCCCAAACCCTCTGTAGTCTCACTCTCCACAAAAGTTAAGTCCAGTGACTCCTGCACATAGTCAGCTAGTTAGCCAGTCAGTCCAATGTGAATGGACAGTAGTGAAAGTTTTTTCTGAAAGAGAGAAAGAACAGGGAATACTGTACAACTTGCATCTCCTTTTAGTGTTTTTGTTTGTTTGTTTATTTGTTTTTGGTGTACAGTACAGTGAAAAACGCAACACAGTTTTTTAAGAAAACACTTTCTTTTTATATAAATATGTAAATATTACACAAATGGTTGTCGTCCTTTGTTGCCGTCATCGAGCACATGCTCTAGCTGACTCCCAGTTTCTCTGTACACACACGTGGAACATGTGCTACTGAAACAGAAGAAGATGATGCTGTCCTGAATATTTCATCCAATGGCACCCTGTAGCATCCAAGGCGGTGGCTCTCTTGTTTGTGGTGTCTTTGGCCACCGAGACTTGACTTGTAAAAGCACATAAGAAGACAGCAAGGGAGGTTTGGAGAATAATCGTTGTACAGTACCTTGAGGACTGGGAAATCTGGGTTGGAAACTCAGAGAGGTTGAGCTCAGACTGAAAGGACAGACAACTGCCTGAGTTCTGTGAGAAACTGTGAAAAGCCTCTCAGTGTTACAGCAATCAAGTCCTGCCTGGGTTTGACTGAAAGCCTGGGCCAGAGGAATCCTCTACTGGTTACTGAATAACACATGACTGTTAATACTAATAGCCTGTTGTATTTATTTTTATGAAGTGCTTTTGGAAAAAAAAAACTGACTTTCTAGGCTCGGAGAGAGAGGGAGGACAGAGAAGAGATCTTTTAATACTAATTAATCAAGTGTGAGAAAAAAAAAATGTATTTAAAGTCATTAAACTGGAGCCCGTAGAACTTTCTTGACGACTAAAGGTCCACTAGGTCTTACTGTGAGCTCAGTGGGACCTGCAGCTTGAGATGTATGTGACCTCTGTGAAGAGGAGGAGATATTTATTTAAACTGTGCCAGACAGGGACTTTTACCTTCATGGACCAGAATTTCCATTGTTTTAGACCAATCATAAACAAGACTTACTGAATCTCACCCTTTCACTCCTCCAATGAACATCCCCCAAATCAGCACTGTGGTTTTGTGTGAGTCAGTAACATTTGTCCTGATTGGTTGCTGGCTTACCGGTGCCATCAAAGCTCACTGTTGCATGTTGCAAATATAAGAGAAGCATCTGCAGCAACAGTGCAGGAATCTGCATACACACACATGAAAAGAAGCTGTTAGTGATTCTGCAAAGAACGTATCGTCTTTTCTAGCGGCGTCACACGGACGAGCAGGTGAAAAAGAAAAACTAGAAAAACATCTGTATTGCCTGCTTCTTTTTCCACATGTAAATTTGTGCCTTACACCCTACAGTAGTGACAATGTTTTCTTTATTAGCTGTTAACTTTGTCTCCTTGTAGTATTTATTTTTTATTTTTCTTACGTCATGATATTTCCCTGGTTTGATAAAAATGCAATTAAAGAATGTAGGTGTTATTGTTGTAATTCTGGTCCCTAGACATAACACACTTACAGTCCAGAGGAAAGAGAGGAAGAAGGACTCCCTTTCTTCTTTCACTCTTTCTTCCTTTCACACACACACATACACACACACGTACACACATACACACTCAACTTTGTGGTTAATTTCTGATTGTGCCATTAATGCGCTTAAAGCAGCCCTTTATGTTGTGCTGGCAGTGTCGATGAAGACGTTGTGAGTGTTTTTGATTTTACATTTTATACAATTTCAATGTCCTGGTATTTGTTTTTACTTTTTTTTTTGCTGTCTGTTGGTTTGGAGTGGTGGTTGATTGACTGATTAACTGAGCAATTAACATTCGTTACTTGAGAAGGCCAATGTATGTGTATCTTTCTGGTGCACTGCAATAATAATGCAATTTCAACACTAGCAAACATACAGTAAGAGATATACATAAGCACCCAGTTTACTAACACAGTTCTAGGCTTCTTGTGTGTATCATAACAGTTGCTAGGCTAGTCGCATAAACAGGCTGGTTCCTGTGATGAAAGTTGACATTTTAAAACAATAAGATTTAAAAATGACCTTATTTAACCCCCTTTTTGTAAGAGAAAACACACTTTGAGGAAGTTTAGAGATACTTTTTTACTTTGCTTCACTAACTCTCATTACCTTACGAATGGCTTAGAGTTAGATTCAACTTTTTTTTTTTTTGCTTTCACTTCCTTTTTACTTGAGGACTTTTACTGATCACCCCCCTCGCCCCACCCCCCCATCCAACACTTAAATCAATGGAGCACTCCCTTAGTGTTGTATGTGTAGGTAGGTAAAAGTTTTCTTGATATCAAGCAATTTTCTGTTTCTCAATGGAGAAAAGCCAACTATGTCTCAATCCACAGCTGACGTGAGAAGGACGTGTAGAATCTGTGACCTGACTAACATGTGTACATAGACGCTTGCAGGGTTTGGTTGCAAATGACGGGGTCATGGGCAACAGATAAGGTCAAAGTGGGAGCCGGGAGGAAAGGTACCCCTTCAGAAACACTGTCTGGGGTCATGTGAGATAGTCATACCAGTGATTACTTAAAGCTATGATCTTCAAAGCAGAAGCTGTGTTTACTCCAGACATCCAGAATACCACTGCATTGTAGACTGGTTACTGGGCCACTACAGGGCCCTATTTATAACCCCCCAGTGTATTGAGGAGTGCACGAACTAGCAACTTTCCCAGGCCTGGTATAATGCTGACCTACAACTAAATATTTCTTGTATAGAAATGTTCAGTTGTGGCGTCTCTCACCTTGGAGAATTGCCGTGTCCATACAGAATGTGAACAAGAAAATCTGTCTGGGTCAGAAGGTTTAATGTCCACATCCTGTGTTGACGAGTACATTTAGCTGTGGGTGCATTTAAGATTCTGTAACTCTTCACATCAACCAAGTGTTTTGATGTCAGAGTAGGGTTTGAACATTTCAAAGACTGGATTAGGTTTGACTGTGAAGGCTGCTGTGGACAGTGAGGTTCTTTGGTGTGTGCCTTTTTTGTCTTTCACCCTTGTTATAATACACTGCTATTAGATGCAAATCGACTCTCTTCTCAACTTCTCAACCTTTTGAACTTTGTAAGCTTGTAAGATATTGTGACGTCACAAAGTTTTTTGCCCTACTCTCACTTCCTTAACATCTGATTCACAGCTTAATGTATGTTGTAAAGAAAAAAAAACTCTTTAATTTAATGCAAAATGTAATAAAAAAAAAATAAAATAAAATTCTTGTCATGACGACTGTGATATGTCCTTGACTTTTTCACTTGTTTCTTTGCCTTATCTTTATACTAGCAACATCTTTGATTGTTCAACAGGATTTGAAGGTTCTTTCAGTTGAGAATACATTTTAAGGGAAATATTGTACTTATGTGACCTCAAGTACACTTATTCTTCTTTGCTTGTAAAACCACTGCCAGCCCCTCGAGAAACTTTTCTTCAGAATAAGATTCTACTTCTGATACAAAGCACGTCTAAGTGAATGAAAGTACTCAAGCGAAAATGATTTCTTTGACTGCATATTTAGTAAGTAAAAATAACACTAGGCTATG
Source organism: Micropterus dolomieu (assembly GCF_021292245.1). Taxonomy (NCBI): domain Eukaryota; kingdom Metazoa; phylum Chordata; class Actinopteri; order Centrarchiformes; family Centrarchidae; genus Micropterus; species Micropterus dolomieu. The sequence goes on along the minus strand of NC_060170.1, from coordinate 16,991,072 downwards.
AGCAGAGGGAAGAGGTCGGAACTCTCTTGTACTATTGACCTTGCTGGTTAAATTAAGGAGAACAATTTGATGGAGATTGTGGGCAGCTTTCTGACTTGTACAGAAGGCACTCTAAAACGGCTTTAAACTACAATACATAATTGTCCACAGAGACATTAGTTAATTAGTTACATAAGTGTTATGTAGGTTTGAGGTAATCAATTCAATCCCATAAAGGAAATCAATAAAGTCTTCAAATATTCTCTGAAGAAAATTCAAGACAATGGATGGATTCCAAAAAGTGGGTAATGTGGGTGGTTTCTTTTCTTTTAGTTCAAATTGCCATATCAGCTTTATAAGGTGATAATATGTCAGTGTTGTGTGTTTATATCTTGCTTATGCCAAAAAATAAAATCAGTTAATGTCGGTTTAAATTGAAATATTATGCCAGCCAAATGTGACCCATGTTTCTGCCAGTGGTATCATTATATAACATTCTCTTCAGTTTCAGGTTCTGAAGACACATTATGACAAAAAAAAAGGAACAAAGCTGATAAATATGACTTAAAGCTAAGGGAGGCAATTTATTGCATTTTTTTTGTTTATTGTTGAAATTCTCTCTACACCAAAATGCACTGACACAAAAATGGAAGAAAATCCAGTATCTGTGGCTGTCGTAAAACTTTAATAAACACATGAGTGGCTGGCCTACCTGCCTGTCTGCCTGTCTACCTGTCTACTTGCGTGCACTCGGCCCATGCACTCACTGACCATGAAAACGGGTTTAGGGGGAGTGGCTCGGGAGGAAGGGAGTGTGAATTTTTTTCCTTTGGATACTTTCAAAATCTAGCTATCTCTTGCTAGTTTCTCCAACGTTACCTTAACAGACGGGTTGTGTGTGTATCATTTACTGTGCATAACAATGAATACTTTTTGATTTGGCAGAAGAGGAAAATAAACAACCCGATGCCAATGGTGAAAGAAGTTTTCAGATCCATACTGTACCAGTACAACACTGTGAAAATACTCCACTACTAGTAAAAGTCCTGCATTCAAAAGTCTTAACAGCAAAATGTACTCAAAGTTTTAAAAGTAATGCAGAGAAATCTTTCCTGTTGGTGTTATATGTGATGTTTCTGGAATAATATTCCTGCTGCATTAATGTGTATGTCACGTTTTACTGCTGTATGTATATTTAACTACTTTATATACTGTTGGGTAGTTTAATCTAGAGCTGTGCATAATATTCTATAAGATCATCATATGTTTTTAGCATTGCTACAGTATCTCTAAAAAGTCAACTTTTCATGAGCTCAGAAATACAACCCTGTTTTTCTATCCAAAATCCAGAAGTAGAAGACTCAATCCATAAAGGAACAGTTAATCTTTCATGGAATCAGAACAATTTAAATTAAAAATCACCAAACTTGGAGATGCAGGTTTTTATTGGACATGAAGCCCATAACAAATTGTCCTCTGAATAGAAAGTAGTAACTAAAACTATCAGACAAATGTAGTGGAGTAAAACGTACAATATTTGCATCTGAAATGTTGTGGAGTAAAAGTATAAAGCTGCATAAAATGGAAATACTCAAGTAATGTACCTCAAATTTGTATTTACGCACAGTACTTGAGTAAATGTGCTTATTTACATTCCTCCATTGCCTAATGCAAAGGGCCCGTAATAAAAAGTGATAATACCACATTAAAAGCATCTTTATATGTCCGTCTCACGTTAGAGTAAAAATTACTTCGCTATTACTGTACATTTGTGTCTCTCATTTAACACATCTTAAAAACAAATCTCATCACCCACAGAGCATCAGTGCTGACTAACACTGACCAGAACAGCTCCTATTTCAAGCGAAGGTCTCCATTTTCATCTGTTAGCACATCCTTGATATCACTTTGTCAGGAAATGGTGCTGTGACACTCGCTGGCTCTTTGATCCTGAGGTGAGTCATAAGTTACAAGGTACAAGTCAGACTGTGCATGGAGATCAGATAACCAGGATGTGGTGCAGCTAATGAGGCCTGTCGCTGCCTTCACAATGCTGCATTGTGCAGTCTCCATTCATGCACCCGTGTGTTGTTGTACTACTCAGAGATCAAGATTCAGATATTCACCACCAAGACTTTTCCAACATGACAAGAGCACAGTCATATCTTGTGGTGACTAGTGTGAGGCGGTATTATTAGAGTTAGTCAGAGTGCGGCTTGGCAACCTCAAGGTCGGTATTTAAGGGGTCAAAACAGGTGAATCCCATGTCTTTGTGCGTGTGTGTGTGAGTGGGAGGAAGTGGGGTTGGTGTGATAGACCCAGGCAACATGTCATAGCCAGGACAGATATCAGGCAATAGCTTTGAAACATATGTCAGGAATCCAGTGCATGTAAATTAATCTGTGTCACTACTAATGTAACCCACAGTCCTAATTGATAACAACTGAGCAGTTTTATTATTTCAGCCCAGTTTAGTTAGTGAATAGATCTTATGTTTCTCACTTGTCTTTAAGTTGGTATTAATGTAATATTTTAGTGGTTTAGTATAGAGTTTCAAAGACCTGTCTAAGTTATCTTAATGATATGAATCTTTGTTTGGCAAAAGTGTAATCAGTTTACTTGTTGACCAATGCTTTTAAACAAAGGTACACAAATGTGGTGAGATGTGCTTCACCTGTAAGTGTGGATAGAATACTACAAGTATTATAATATGTAAAAATAACCATGTTGCTGTCACTATGATGGTAGTTTTATTAGTTTAAGTTGACATCATGGAAATATAGTTTCTGTTCATATAAGGACACAGTGTGCCTTCCCACTTCACATGTCTTGCGGTAGAATGCACTGTTTAGGTGGTAAGTAGGAAAAGAGTTAATCACATAACATATTGTATTATTTATTTTATTATATGTCATAAAGCTCTTTAGTTAAAACCCCCATGTCCAGAGTTGTGTCTGTACACGTTAATGGACATGTGTTAATAATTCTACAACACAACCTGTTTTTTCAGTGTAATCCAGTTGATTACTCAATTACATTGTTCTGTGCAATTTTTAGTATCATTAAAACTTACGTTCATCAGCCAGTTTATTAGGTGTTCTTACATGAGAGGTGTTTATTATGTGTCCAGTCCATTTATATTAATGAGGGCAGACTAAATATTAGAAACACCTAGCAGTGTAATGCAATACATTTTGACATCATAAAATACACCCTCCAAAATTGCCATGAAGGATAATAACATTTATTAAAGTTGGATTTATTGCAGGGCTGTTAGACACTATTAGCTTGTCAGTTTTCTACCTACTAATTTGGCTACTAGCCAAATGGCAACTGAATGTACATCATTTGTACAGTAGAGATGGAGAGAGAGAGAGAGAGAGAGAGAGAAACCTGTTGATAAAGGATTACTTGATTTTAACCGTGCCTGAACATTTTGTGGCTTCAAACAGTAATACCTTAATGCGTCTAGTAATCTAGCAGTAAGTATGAATTGCTCTTTGATTAGCAGTTGCAGTAGAAATACTGTATGCCACAAATCTCTCCAGTGTAAATCAGAAGCAGTCACTTTGGCTCATGACGCGTCATTATGACCTGTCATCCAAGAGCTCGATGGCTCTTTCCCCTGCCAGCGACAGCTACAGAGGGCAGCCTGCCAGACTTTCAACAATCCTGGCAACCCAGCCAGCAGACCAGCTAACCAGTCAGCCAGCCATTAAACCCTCCAGCCAGCCTTAAAGTGAACTATGTAGTCATCCATCCGGTCCCTGCCCCCTCCAGTCCAGCGCACCTCTAATCCACCCTGGCTGTGGCCCGGCAATGCTCATTTCAAGTGTTCCGCAATCTGTGGTCACAACAAGCTTAGCCGTGTACTAATCCTCGCCGTTCCATCCAGCTATCATTATCCCCGCACTGATACTGTCTGCATCCGCCGCTGCTGTTAATGGCAAATATCCTAGGTTATTTTTATGCATTTTTCTGCCAAAAAATGTTTGCTGCAGATACAACAACACAGACCCAAAAGAAAGAGACACAAAGGCACAAAAACACAGATAAACAAACGTAAGAGATAATTATCTGCCTTCATAGATTCAAATAAAGTCAAAATACAGGGAGGCAGACAGACACACATTTGAGCACACACACATGAACATACTCTAGAGTAATGTGTCTCTGGTGAATTATTATGACTCTCCATGAGTTATTAATGGAGGTTAATAGGCCCCTTAATGGCCATTCTCCATGTTGGTTGGTTTGACGTTAATGTGTCATGGTATAAGTACATATGAGCATCATATTGGAGCCTGTGTGTTTGTTTTACAAGCAAGTGTCTGTGTGTGGGTGTATTTCAGTCTGTCTGCTGTCCAGGCTGTACAGTGTGCAGGGTTGTAGCTACCACTGAGGACTCTAAGGTCATGTCCCCTGTAATTTTTCTGGGGGTTTTAGGGTTTGAGGAATCTGGGAGGAGTTTATATTCTACATAAAAAAAATGTACACATGGATATTTTACAAGAGAATTCAAGTATCTGTTAAAGCGTGATTTCTTTTAAGCGAATAAATAAATGAAGGATTTTATATTTCTCTACCAGTTCATTCCTGCTAGTGTGGAGAAGGCCACGTTTAGACCTTTTAGAGCTTAGACTCTTTTATTACCCAGAAAATATATGAACAAAAATCTAAAAATGAGTTTGAAGGTCAGCTGGAAGGTCAGAGGCAGTGTTTTCAACCAATTCATGGAGCTAATGGTAACTTAATTAGGTAGTTGCCACAGCAGATCAAATCTGCCTGTGTGTTGTATTTCAGCCACAATATTGACAATTCCCGGCAAGAAATTAAAAGCATGCTTTTGTCTACCTCTGTACGAAATCAGGGACTTATTGTTGCAAATAAATTACTAAGGATTAATTTCAGTCTGACAGAAGAAGAAGTCTGTCACTTGTATCATTGTAAGCTTTATACGTATGTACAGTGTTAGATTAAAAAGCTTGACAGGCATCGCAACAGTAACTAAGGGGGATTCATGACCCCAGTATTTCAATATTTCTAAAATGCTGACTTTGATCCTGAAAGTGTGTGTCTCTCTCTCTCTCTCTCTCTCTCTCTGTATGTCTGTGGTGTTTTCCCTATTAGTGTGTTATGCTGTGTGTGTCTGAGTATGTGGGTATGTACACTAGTTCTCTATGAATGCCTCTAATCCCGGACTCTGAGGAAAAACAATCTTCCAGAGGAGATACAGAGCTTACTGTTGCTCTAAATCCGCCCCAACAGTCTACTCATCACAATAAACTAGAATATAACAAAACATACTGGATTACATTTGGCCAAATTGTTAAGTATTATGATGATATACAATACCAATCCTTTGTTGCATCTTGCTGTTAAATAGTCAATTTCATGATTTTCACTGGTCATAAAGCAACACAGTGGTAATCTCTGCTTTGCTGAGAAACTCGGTGGCTTAATGGCCAGCCACAATCCTTAACACTGCACCTTAGGTCTTGTGCACTGAACAATATCTGCTCCACTTCATATTAAGCTGATTAGGTCTTGCAGTAATCTGGACATTGGCCAAAAATCAGTGCAGAGCAGACATTATTGCCTTGTCGAATGCATAAAAGCACACTAGAGACATTTTACCCTTGTAGGAAGCACATTAACACATCCCAAGCACTTAAGCTGCACTAAATGTACCTTTAAGGCATAGGTGGCCTTGTTGTGAAGTGGAGAGACCTGTAAAGGTGTAAACAATGAAATAGGCCTCCATGCTGCTGATGCTCTTGAGTCATGAAGTCTGGCAGTACAGAGACAAAAAATCCAGAGATTTAAGTAGAGAGTGATTTAAATTATGACATTGTTCAAACACACCGAGTGAAACCGACAGATTAAGCAAACACAGTGTAGTCAGTCATTGTGTGACTGATGATATAGCCTTCTGATTATGTAAGTGTTATTTCATGCATCTTTCTGAGAAATAAAATGCCCACATACAAAATTCAAAATGTGTTTTCTTTAATATTCCATTAGCAGTGAACCTGCATGTGTTCCATCAACTTTAACCAGGAATTCATTAAAATTTCCTCGAATGGGCCTTATGATATGATGGCCCACTGAGAAAGCAAGATGCGGTGAAGCATAAACTGAACACTGTCGTGGTGATAACAGCCTATTCTTGTATGATTTACAGCGTATTAAAGCATGCATCAATCGGCTCAAACTTCTCAGAACCCAAGAAGAATCCAGCAGAAGATTCTCAGCGAGGATTCACAGGAACGAGGGCGAGAGCAACTGTCTCTCACGCTTTGAAAAAAGCCTTGGGGTGTAAAGAAGCAGCAAGAGGAGTATACCTCTGAGACGTCTGATGGCAGAGTGAGCAGGGAAAAGAGCCAAGCCTTGTGCTGGAGTTATAAGCCCTGCACTGCATACATTGACGAGCGAGCAGGGGCGAAATTGGCAGTGGGAATAAGGGCAAGACGGTGTACATTTGGAGCACAAAAGGCTTAAGGGGACACTGTGTGCATGCATCCCTGCAGCTCTGCACACACACACATACAGTAAAGTATGCACAGGGCTTAAGAGGTGGCTGAGGAGAATGACTGGCGAAAGGATCAAAACAAAGCCCATGGGTGATGTTGGAGGGGAGCTCAGGGACTTGGTATGGGAGTCTGCTCCTCATCTGCCGGTCATATGCACATTTGGATGTGCACACACTCACACACATATTCAAGAAGTCTAAGAGCATAATGACCATAAGAGAAGAAGAGATAACCCAAAAAAGACACACCACCAAGAGAGAAAAGTCAAACTCACACACACACAGCATAAGACTCTAACTGGCTGATATTGCCAGGAGTGCAAGAATAATCCTGTGAAACTGTGTTTGGGTGGAGAAACTTAGTTTCATTGGCCAGGAGAAAACACCCTCCAAAAGTTGAGAGAAGATGCCAATCAACCCTATACCATAATAATCTGTGACCTGGTTTCTCAATGCTGTCAGCCTCTTTGAGGGGTGGAAATAACAACTACACAGCTACATCCAATTATTTCGTTTCAAGGCATTTCAACATTTTTCTGTAAACATGCCTGCTATTTTCATATTTCCCAGTTAAGAGCTACGATTGGGTATTTATAGTGTGGAACAAATAGTTTGAGTTGTATTTGCAAAAGGCTTTAGTGTGATGTAGCCTTGCTCCAACAGCATAGGTTCAGCGAGTAGCACGGAAATGTGGTGATCGTTTACGGAGCCAGAATTTATGAATGCAGCTCCAATAAATGGTGTCATCCTGTGAGTAACCCAGAGTCATAACTGGGCTGACAAAGATATAAATGGTAAATTACATATTGATTTATGATTTCTCATATGTTGTTAATTTTACACAGGACAGACTAATCGATGTGTTTGAGTATAAACAGCTGCCTCCCAAAGTTATCAACCCGAGCAGCTGGACTGTTTTCTGTGCTGCAAGATTCCTGAATAAAAGTAAAAACAGAACTGATTTTGTGGAAATCAGAATCAGAAACCCTTTTATTGGCCATGTATTTCTACCTATACGAGACTCCCGTCTCAATGCTCTCAATGTAACACACACATCAAGCTCAACAAATGCAGACACAAACTACCATGTACACATACACAAGAAACACCAACATGTGTAGATAGCAAGACAATAGTGCATCTGAGCAGAGTGCAAAGGATGCTGGAATAAGTTTATCTCAAACTAAATTTAAAGTCAGAAAGCTTTTTAGAGTGTTGTAGCCTGGCTTTCTGTGTCTCAATAAAATGCAGCACAGAGGAAGATTTGTGCTTATGTGCAAACCTCAGATACATTTTCTAAAGTTTTTATACACCAAATCCCAACTGTCCCCGAATGTGGACGTCATGCAACAGTGGAGTCAGATTGCATTAAAGAGGTGGTATTGTGCTCATTTCAGGTTCAAAATCCTATTTAGCGGTTGTACAAGACCAGCTTTACATGGTTTAATTTTCAAAAAACACCATATTTGTTTTCATACTGCACATTGCTGCAGCTCCTCTTTTCACCCTGTGTTGAAGGCTTCGTTTTAGATATGGAGTGATACATTTTGCCTCTACATGATCTTTGTTGGGAGTTGCACATGCGCAGTTCCTAGTTAAGGACTACTAGCCATCAGAAGCAGAGAAGGGCGGGTCAGCGAAAAGCCAGTAAAAGTGTAGTGTACAGGGCTTGTGCATTTGACTTATAACAGTTTAAAATAGCACTGTAGCAGCAGGACAGAGGGTCAGTGACCTCCTAAGGGGAGAGCAGTGATTGGTGGTTATGTAGGGACTGAACACTTCTATAGAATTTGACCTCTGACCCCTTGTTTTGTTACCTCAGAGTAGTACTGTACCCTTCTATGGGTTGGAGCTTTATTTTGCAGACTCAAACCCTTCTATGGTACCTAACAGATACTTAATCATATCCTATATAAGCTATGTTTGATGTACAGAGAGACAGAGTGGCCATCGGGCTGGGTCACTCTCCAAGCTGCTGCAGAGCTTGTAATTGATGCTGAACTCCTTGATGTAATAAACTTTTATGATCACATGATCAAGAACAGTGTCAAGCGGATTTCTTCTCAACACATTATCGCAGCATTATTGTTCGGACACCACAAAAGCCAATCAGAAGCAGAGAAGAGTGGGCCAGTGAGAAGCAAACACAGCTTTGTTTCAGCAGTACATGTTGCTGACCAGCTTGGCAACATGGACTGGAGCGGTAGTTTCAGAGTGGTGAGTTATTAATCTGTAACAAATGTATCTTTCATCCATAAAGTTTTAATTGAGCTCTGTCTCTACATCACAGTAACAACTTCATGTCCACTGAGTGTCTGGAGGATAGCTAGTGTGTGCTGCAGCTCAGTGTTTCTTTGCTGGTGTTTTTGAGGGAGTGTCCAAGTAGCCGCTTGGCGAGCGTTATATGAGGCGCATTTAGCTTTTTTCCTTGTGATGTCACAGGGATGAAAGGGAAACGGCTGGACTTACAAACGAGCTGTTTTCAAGCAGTTCAGAGAAGTGTTTTCTGTGGGAGATGGGAACTCCTTTTTGGCTGGATTTTTCACTTTGCAAACCTATTACATGCACAAAAAAGGTATAAAACTCAATAAAAGGAGAGGGAAAAAGCCAAAAAGCATAATACCACCTCATTAAGTTTGATTTCTGTAACCTGCAAGTATATCTATTCTACTTTTTCAAAAATGTGATGAATTGTATTACATTATAATAAAACAGACATTTAACAAATTTATGAAAATAACTAACAATTTAAAAGTGCATTTTACAGCATTAATTGCGGCCTTTATACGAAATAAGAATAAATATTGTACTTACATACTCAAAATAAATCAGTTTTAACTAGAACTATGCAATCTGTTACATGTTTGATATTGATATTTAAAAACTGAGATGATTCAACATGAAGTTAGATGAGGATAACAATATGCTACTGGGTTTCTGCATACATGTAACTACAGTTATAAATACCACCATGAGTGTTTTTTCTCTATTTGTTCCTAAAATATGTGTTTTGTTGTTAATTTTCAACTATTGAGCTTAAATACATAGCATAACATGCCATAAAAAACATAATATTCCATATTGTTAGGTGTGGCATTTTACTCCTTTTTTTAAAAAATTTGTATTTTAGCCCAATTTTAAGTAATAAAAAAAAATCTTGTTGAATGTTTGAACATATTTCTTTCACACAGTTACTTCTGCCATATTTTGTGTGTACAACCACGTCCAACGCTATGGATATGAAAGTGTGCGTCGTTCACAATTTAAATGATTGTCATAGTCTTGCCGCTCCTTTTGATGGCAGGATTTTTACTTTGAATGTGGTTCATCAGAACAGTACATAAACTCTTCTGCCTCCAGAGGAGGTGACTTTGAGCATACTGTCATCTTAACGTTTGGCTCACAGTAATCAGAATAGATCACTGATTCTGGGTATTCTCGAAGACCCACATTTTTATTTTTTAAATAAGTGGATAAAACATTACCATCCAATACATTTTAAAATCTCAGCTTAATTTCATTCTGTTTCCTTTCACAAAAAGAAGTTATTGCAGGTCATTCTTATTTCAGTTCAGCAGATTCTATTTCAATTTTGTCCTCAAAATCATAATCACGATCTTATTCATCTAATAATTTAATTTATTAAAATTAAAATGTATTATTAAATTATCATAGTCTTTCTCAAACGTGTCACATAGGGCATATACAAAGTGCATCCAAAATCTTAACTGATGTATCAATGGGTGGTGTCCACTCACATATTCATTTTTGAACTCTACTGAAGACATCTTTATTACAAGAACTTTATGGTCATTGACCCAGAACATGTCTCAGTCTCCCTGCAGTCATCAAAAACGTGAGAGGAGGAGGTCAAAAGAGTAGTGTGTTGGAAGTCTCACCTTGCTCCCATCCTCTCAGGCCACTGTGACAGGGGACAGGAGTGAAAACATGCGCTTGTGAAAGCTGCCACATACTTGTTAATTTGCTGACGGGGTTCATCCATTTACACTGAACGAGGGAATAGACTTTGTCATCTTGTTTGGCTTTTCCACCCTGTGGAAATGTACTGTAACATTTTACGTCACTTAAGAACAGAGCTCCATCTGCTTTTCAGGCTTCAACTGGGTTTATTTTAGTCCTGTCACTTTATTTTATATAATCTTCCATTGTACAGTATTTATTTTGTACAGCCCTTGCCCTGCTGTTGCCCTTACTGTTGTATCAAAGAGTGTTTTTTTTAAAGCCTTCAGATTAACACAACCATGGAAAATTAATGAGCATGTCACCAGCAAGAGAGATTCGTGGAGATTCATGATTGTTTAGTTTTTACTATCCCTAAGTGCCAGCCATTCAAGAGAAGAGACGTTCTTGAATGGATGAAATGGAAATGGAAAGATGAAAAGATGGGGAGCGGGAGGGAGAGACAGAACACAATATTCACACAGAATAGCAATATTGATGAAATAATAATAGGACTAATAAAAACAATTGAGGGAATTGAGCAGGAACATGGGAACAGTAGGTGGCTTGCAACCACAGATCCAGACTCTGCAGCTGAGCCAGAAACAACTGCAGAAAGAAGAAGGAGAAAGGAAAGGAGCGAGAAAGCACAAAACTACTAGCAATAATGGGATAGGAGGAGAGAGGAGCTCAGTGCATCATGGGAAGTCCCCTGGCAGTCTAGGCATATAGCAGCATAACTAAAGGCTTGTGCAGACTACACGACTTTCAGCATTGGCCGATGGCCGTACCGTTCTTGAAGTCGTTGTGGCGTTCACACTACCTGACTGATCGGTGACAGGGAGTCACACACTACACAATCTGACAGTGGCTGTGTCACCCGACGCTGGTCTCCAAACCACATTTTGTCAACAAAACACACGTGAAATGTGAAACGGGAAATGACGTGAACCTACACACAAAACGGCTGTTGTTTGTTATTATAAAGATAGAAATTATGAAGACAAAAAATCTGAGTGAAAGAAAAATAGACAAGACAAATAGTCATATGTTATGAAAAGTATTGAAAATATGCAGCTGACTTGAGACTTCAGTGTCAGTAACAGGAAAAGAGTCTACCGTCACGCTAGCGACTCTGTGAGGCCGTGCGCTGGCACAGTGGTGAGCTAAATGCTAAAGTCAGTTTCCAACATGGTCACATTGACAATACTATCATGCTGATATTTACCATGTTCACCATCTTATTTTGGCATGTTAGCATCCAAAGATAAAAATAAATGAATAAACAATGAGTGCAGCTGAGGCTGAGGGGAATTTTGCAGGAATTTTATCAAAAACCAAAGTACTGGATAGATTTAAAACTCTTGCCTTGTCATTGCACCAGATGAAATTACCAAAGTTATTGCAATCCATCATATGGAAAACATGAATTAAATCTAAATTCATATAAATTCATCCTTGTAGAAACACTTCACTGGAAACTACAAATGACAACTCACGGTAGTTCACTAAAGGAAAGGGGGATCACCAAAGTGAGGTGAGGTTTTATCCTCAAGGGACCATGCAGATCTGTACAAAAATGTATGCCACCCCATCTTGTAGATGTACAGTCAGCAAAGTATCAGTCATTACACTTCATCATCTGGGAACCATAAATCATTACAGCCATCATTCAGTGTGTCTAAAACTTGTTATTTGTATCTGTAAATCTGGATCTGTACCTGTGCCTCTAATTTACAACTCATATATCATCGTTAGTACATCAACTTAGCATTTTTCAATGGAAATATATTTGTGAATCCTGTTAAAACACTTCTACCATGTTGTTTCATGCAAAATGTGACTTGTGTCTGTAAAACACAATTTACAAATAAATGCAGAGTGATTAGTATCTGCAAATCTGTATTCATATCTGAGTGTTCTAATCCTATACATCTATGCTGGAATGCATTGACCCACATTTGAAAAAGAAAACGCGTCACTTCCCAGTAAAGATAGCCATCAACCAGGCATCTCACATGCTGGTCATGCAACCAGAACCTTAACTGGAAAAGATATGGCGCCTGACGGATGGTGATAACTGTTGTCAGAGGCGAATGTTTGGGCTTGTCAGACACAAAAGTCAAAAGGACAAAGATGTTGCATGGTGAGTGTGATTGCACCTCTCTTTCAGCAACCATTCCCGGAAAACAAGAACATCTAACAGAGACCACAGAAGGATTTGTAAGCATGTTTGACCATGGACCAGTTACCCCTGGCACTTGCTGGGTGTGGCAGATCACTCAGTTAAGATAAAGTAGTTTCCTGACTTAAAATATGTTGTCATGTTGGTAGAAGTGAAGATCATGAGTGTCCAACGGCCTTTATACAGTTTCAGATGGCTTACAAGCTTTAAAAGAAAACTGCCTGCCCTCATGACACCTGACAAGTGTTGTCTGAGGAGATTATCTGGTTTGTCTGATTCAGGTGTCCATGTTAGTCTGTATCAGATGGAAAGAGTGAAAAGCTTGGTGTGATAGTCATTTCTCACCGTCTCTACATCTCGCCAAGCCTTTCACTTTCCTATTGGAGCCGCAACTTGAAAAGGACAACCTTGACCCTGAGATGGATAGATGCTGTAAAAAAAAGTTTATTTAAATGGAGGAGGTGGATTTTCTCATCTGGTTTGCTTGTAATGAAGCTGTAGATACAATGTCAGACTGGGTGCAAAGTAAAGCATACTTACAATAGTATTATATTTGGTTCTGTGGAAGAATGGACTGTCATTACCCAGAAGGATGAATTTCTTTTAGTTCACATTAAAGTAAATGTGTCTTATGCAGCACACATTTGAATGGAAGAAACAAGCAGTTCACCAGCTTCATGTGTTAAAACAGCAAAGCGAATGAGAAAAACATTACAGTACGTGGGAAGAATGGATGCTTGTGTAACATCTTTGGCTCTGACACAGTCGAGCAGAGTCAGCCTCGGACTGAGGACAGAGGTTGTGCAGAAACACACCCACAAGACAGCACTTACTTTAACGTATGGAGGAGAGTGGAAAGGTTATCGGATGCTATTTTGCTTAAAGGATCTCAGATTTATGTACATGTTTTCATTTCACATTTGCTTTGGCATTGTAAACATCTTTGGTGCCATTTCCCAGGCCAATAAAGCCTAACTGAACTGAACTGAGATGCAAAAGATGGGTGAACTCAAGTATACAGACGTGATGTTATTGTAACATAGTATAGACAGTAGAGAAATAGCTAAACAACTGGACACAATATTGGGTGTAGATATGATGCAGATTACCCAGACCCAGTCTGCTATTAACAGCTAGTACTCTATGCACATAAAAGTTTTACTGTGTGAAAAACATGATGTGTTAGAATTCAAGATGATTGCCTCCACATACAGAATTATGGAAGTCTTAAAAGATGAAGCTCACAGTTTTATCATTGTTCATTAATCTTTAAGTTGTTTTGCAGTGCGTGACTTCCTAGAATGTATTACACTGCGCACACACACACATATATATACAGTTTTCTTGAACCACAGGCCTGTGTAAGCACTTTCCCTCTGCCAGATGAGCCACCTCACATATCTTCACACACTGCAGCCTGTGCTATCAGCCCAGCATTCTGTGTGCATATGCAGACGTTGCTGTGTGTAGTGGTGGCTGTCAACCTAAACTGCTGTTCTGATATTTAAAAAAAGGGTATATCTTACTGAGCCACAGATGTGCCCACTGAAAGCAGCGTCTCTGCTCCCCAGAGGAGGTGTTTAGAAAATCCTGCAGAAGTACTGCAGCACTAAGAAATGTGAGAAGAAGCTGGCTAAGCAGTTGATAGCAGATGTAGGCGTTATTATAGAGAGACCCATTTAACAACAAATTACTGACCTTCCCATTATATGATAAACAATACTGATAACTTTATTTTCATCACACCTTTCCTGCTTCAGATAAAAATATTAAATGGTGACTAAAAGGGACAGCAGTGGTGTAGGAGTGGAGTTACTCCCCAAAAGGAAAGAGGTATCGCTGTTTTCAAGCTTTCAGTTTTACATTTAAACCATCATCAGTAGAAGTCCAACACATAAGGTGCCAGCTGATTGCTCAGTTGTATAAATTTAATGAAAAATTGCATTCTATCCTTATTTGTGTACTGTATTTTTTTAGTTTTGTTAATTTTAAAGGCCTGTCAACGGACAGGTATTGCAAACTAGTTTAGGCTATAAATGCTGTGGTATGTGGCATTGGTTCATGCTATATAATTGTCCCTATACAAATAAATATATTGGATGGTGATATCACTGGCCTAAACAGTTTGTAAGATAGCGGGGTGGTGATGGCGCAATGGATAAGAGACCGGGGTTCAATCCCCCACTGTGACCCATCCACCATTGTGTCCCTGAGCAAGACACTTAACCCCTAGTTGCTCCAGAGGCACTGACATATATAGCAATTGTAAGTCGCTTTGGATAAAAGCGTCAGCTAAATTAATAAATGTAAATATCAATGCATATCTACTCGCAAAGCTTTAATCATTTAATCACATCATGCAACAACAACTTCAGTTCCTTAGAAGCTTATAGACCACTGTTCAGAACATTTGTACTGTATACCATAATGTTGGAAGCATTTACTTTGATCAGTTATCTGGGTGTTTTTGTATATAAACTATTGTTGTATTCATGGCTTGACAGGAAGTTTCATATCATGAGTTTTCAGTTCATGATATGTTTGAAGATCAGTTTTGTCTTTGTAATTAGCATTACAGCCAGGACATTTGAAGTGATATACAACTTTTGGATACTTAAGGTTCAGGGCCTTTACTGAATATAAAGTATGGAAACTTTTTAGGTGCTCTGCACATTTTCCATGATAATATACATCAGAGAAGCATTAAAGTAGTATCCTGTTGACTGATGGTCAGTGATATTTTTCATGTAAGTTTGGCATCTTACGGTCATTGCTGATTGGTTCTGTGTGTGTGTGTGTGTGGGGGGGGGGGGGGGGGGGGGGGGGGGGGGGGGGGGTTGTCACTGAGTCTGAGCTGGCTCAGTGTCCTCTGCTCTCATATCATTTGGGATGAAGAGCTGTGTACAATTCATCAGCTCACAGCTGTGACTTACAGCCTGTTGGTCAAGGTCACCTCTCTCTCTCACACACACACAAACACTCTGTCCTTACATATACATCCTCATGACACACAGTGTGCATGTAGACAGCATATCTGTGCGATAACTGCACATCACTGAATCATGACAAAACCAAACATGTGTCTCACAGCTCCCTTTATTAGGTTACAGAGAAACTCAACTGTGCAAATTTGAGATGAAGGAAAACACCATTGGGATTTCCTGTCGGCACGTTGATGTATGCACCACTAACATTAAAGGTCATGGGATCAAATGTGGTTACTGTTTCATTTCTTTGCTTCTTCCCATGTGTGCTGTCATTTTCCACCATATGTTATCCAACAAAGCATAAAAATAGCAGTGGAAAAGTATAAAAACTTAATAACAGGTACTCACAGCTGCACACGTTTTGTTGATGACAACTTTTTCTGGAGTTTTTCACAACGCACTCACTTCAGTCAAGCGGCCACTGAATTTCAAGCGATCTCAAGTGGAATTGGGTAATATTGCATCTGAAAAATGGCATGAATTGCATAAAAACAGAGAAATGGCTGAGCCTCATTCGAAGATGCCCCCGACAAATTTAATTCCTTGTCATAATGTCTGTCCAATTAATTTACCTTTTGCAGCTGAGGCCTTGTGGAGAGGCTGACTAATTGCTGCTGCCTCTGTCAGAGCCATCACAGCCCTCTGCAGGGAGGGAAGCCAAACACTGAACCAGAGAAGGACCGGCCATCTGGAGAGACTTTTTTAACAGGATGGTCCGATAGTGGGGCAGTGGTGAATATGAAATAAATCCCAAAAGTTCCATGCTGCTCGATAGTTCAGCTGTAGACCAAGACCTCTTTGACTCAAGAGGCTGGCATCATATTTTCCAGCACAAATGGAGCACTTTTAAAAGATGTATGTGTAAAAACTTCAACTTAGCAGCTTAAAGAGCTGAAAATCTTTTTAAGAAAAGGGGAAAAAAGTATGAAAAAACACTACATGTCAGTGAATTGCATATGACTGCTGTAAACTTTGAATGAAACTAATTTAATTGGGTTTGATACTTCTAAGCTATAATTGTCTTTCACAGAAAAAAACACAGATGGCAAGCTTGATTCGAGCACTAAGCTCTAACTTATGTTATTTATATGTCCCTGTGAAGACCTGAATGTGAGAACAGTTCTACTGTGATTTTGTGGTAATTTGGAGATTTTAAAACATAATGAGGCATGTACCAAAAATAACAACTAACACTATTTTCCATCACACATGCAGGTTCACCTTTATCCCTGCTCATGCTGACTTTGTGTGGTCCTTGGTGGGGCACACACACCCTGCTGTTGTTGCCATGATGCTGCGTCTCTATATTTAATTCAGACCACACAACTCTGTGTCGATAATAATTGCACGGATTACCTGGAGCCATAATCACATGATGTGTGACGAGGAGAAGGTAAAGCACAGGCCATCTGGTCTGCCTGGGCGCGGCTGAGCCAACACATACTTTGTATGTATACAGGCCAGCCGGCAACACACGCACACACTCACACAGTCATAAAGGAATGCATACATAGACAACCAGCAGAAACTGCATTATCCTGATTTGAACTAACCTGTAAATTAACCTGTAAATGCACTTAAGACATAACATACAGTTTTTTTTCTGTTAAATATTGTCTGCTAGGCATTCAGTGTCATGCAGTAAAATCTCAAATCCAATAATAATTATATCTGATTTCACTGATCTTCTTGGCATATTTCATGTATTAGATCATGATTTTTTTGCTTGTTTGTTTTTTTTTAGGTTTTTTTTCTCAAATAAGATAGTATATCAAAGAGTTGTCCTTATCATAGAATGGGAAAGGTGGGTCCTTCCATGCATTCCCACCAAACCACATTTTATTACTGTAAGTGGATCTTTTTCTTTCATTTCTTTTTCTTTTTCGTTCTATTTTGTCTTTGTCTTCTGCACCATTTTGGCAATATATAGTCAAATAGAAAGATCTTGAATAGTGGCACAAAACATCAACATACACAACATATATAATATAAACTATCACTATAAAATTATTAGTAGAGGTTCTCTAAAACCCAAACTGTTAAAATTACGAAATATACTATACATTAAGCATATACACATGTTCACACAGACAGCCCAATGCACACGCATACGGTGTATTAAAAAACACATATGCATACAGATATGCAGCAAAAAATCAACATTCATGGGCTGAGATAAAAGACATATTCATATTATCTGTGCTTCAACGTTCCTTTTTCTTGCCCTTCACACTCAAACAGTCTCTATTTCCATTGTTTCTTCCTCCCCTTCCCCCACCAATGTTGCATCATCTCACATCTTTTCCCCTCTCCACGCCCCTGCACCCTGCTATCACATCCCTCCATCTCTCGCCTCCTCCCACGTATCAGCTCAGCCACCAACCTGTCACTTAAACCTCAGAGCTATGGGACACAGCTGCCAGATATCTGTAACCTCTATGCATACACACTTAAACACACACACACACACACACAAACACAAACACACACACGATTGTCCTATACTGCCTCTCTGGACTGTAATCAGTGGGGTCTCAGCTGCTGGTCTGGCCATCTCTTCTGAGGGCTGGAGAGATCAGTCAGGGCTCCACGGGAGTGTCTGTTTTCTACTGTGTGTGTGTTTCCACATTTTCAAACAAATTTAGAATAAAGACCAATTGATTGGAGACGGCTTGTCTAATTAGGGTCTAGCGTCCCCAATTTGTTGTCACTGCTGCTGCATTCAGTGTAAGCTAAACGAGTTTTGTCGGCCGACCTGTGGGACAGCATTGAGGATAGAAGCACCTGAGGAAAAATATTTTAAACAATGTGCGATGAAGTTTGATCCCGCATCAATGGGATCCTCTGCACCACGCTGCCTTCAGGTGATTATTATCAGAAACACTGTAATTCACACTTAAGCACGAGTAAGTATATAAAAAGGTAAATAATGGTGTTTCTAGCCACCTGATGAAGTTTAATTCTTTTTTTAGCTGTTATTGGTCTCCCCCAACTCCTAAAGGGAAATACGTACATTGCTCTTTAGCTGCTAAATGCTCCACTCTTTTCACCAGCTTTGTCGGTCTGCAATTTATTACTAAGCAGGTAGTGTACAGTGGGTTTTTAGAGCTTATTTTGCTAAAAACAGATGCCTGCTGCGGCATAAAACTATACTACAAGAGCAGTGAGAGTGAACCAAAACAGTGAAGTTGAGGGCTAGAAAACCAAAAAAATGAGCTTCGTACAGCAGATTTGGTTGATTATCCTCTGCGGGTTCATCGCCAAGACGACTGTAACTGTCTGCTTGGAGTCATTTAAGGAGTATTGATTTGCAATGATCATGAAATTATTATTTGTAAAGGATGTTTATTAGGTTTACAGTAAACACGGGCAGACAACTTCCACAGGTGCCAGTAGCATCCACCGGTGGGCAGTGTATCTCGCCACTGGGCTAAATTAACCCCTGTGAAAGTGTAGATAAACCCCGTACTTGCCGGGTTTACGGTTGTCGCAAACCACAAACAAATAGCAGAGCGAGCAGACAGGGAGCACACGTAAGAGACGCCGACTCATGAAGATAGTAAGAAAGCCAAAACAAAGGAAACATCAAATCCAGCCTTGGGAAGCGGAACGAGGTATGTATCTTGTCTGTGTGCGGGGGCTGCGGGAGAGAGGTTGTTCAGGTTTGTCATTGGAAGTTATTTAGTGGTGTGTAATATTTAGCTCGATGTATTAATTAACTGTGTGTTTTAAACGTTATTGTGTATATTGGTACAGAGTAAAGGTAGTTTAATTTGTGTATTTAATTAAGTTTACGGTTTTGTTTGATTTTAGATTCTTTCAAAGTAATATGTGTATAAAGGTACTTATGTTTGTATATTTTGTATATTTTTATAGTTTTCATGGTGCTTACTACGGTATTGGACAAGGAGGAACTGTAATTAATAAAGAAACCGTAAAAGGCATCAGTCGAGACTCTCTGCATCTTGCTTTACCCACCGAGGGCAGTTACAACGACCCCTTTCTAATACAAGTAGTGGTTTGTTCCTTTGTTAATATCATTGATTGAAAAATAGGCTTTTGTGTAATAAATATGTAACAAATATGTCATGCTGTGAGAGGCAGGGTAAGGGGGAAGGGGATCAGTGATTTTTTTTTATTCCATTCCTCCACTAGCACTGTGCTCGTAACAGTTAAGTCTACAGGGCATTAATTTATAAGTCAATGCAATGCCCCCAAAGGAGGCTTAAACCAACAATATGTTTCTATGTGTGTGTATGTCTGTGTGAGAGGAGAGAGAGAAAGCGGGAGAAGCTCAATAATCAGCTGCACATTTGTATTGGCCCAACATATGTGTGTACAGTACATGTGCCAGCTTCTGCGTGTTTATCAGCCTGTGCTTACAGTATGTAGTGCTATGTGTGTATGTGTGTGTGTGTGTGTGTGTTCTCCGAAGCCCTGAAGGTCAGTGGTGAGGTGATTATACTTCAGCTGCATCCAGGTTTGGGCACAAACGGCTGCACTTCCACATTGATTTCCTGTCACTCCAGATGGAAACTCATACTGTACACCAGATTGGACCCCTCTTGCTCTCTCACACACACACATACAGACTAATCATCCTCAAACTGATGAATGACTCCAAAGTTAGGGGTTAAAAGGTGAGAGATCAGGCTGTGTTTTTGACAGGTCACTGATGGTTTCAGTGGACAGCTGGAAATGTATTCTCTGAGATCTGGATGAACTGTCAAATGAGGTTATAGGAAAAAGTTTCATCTGAAATTTGAAATCTTAAATTTAAAACGGCTGAAATGTTATTGAAATTCAAATGACCACCTAACCAGCATTTCTCAGTCTTACCACATGAATATGAATGAGTGATAGCCTCCATCTGATTCTTCCTTAATATGCATGAGAGGAGAAGACTTGATGAATTGCCCAAATCTGTGTACTGAACCCCATTTGCGATTATTGGACCAGGAAACCAATTGTTCCATAATGAGAAGCATTTAGGCCCTCACTCAATGGATTTTTAATGTTTTTCGGGTTCCATCCGGACCTGGCCTTGTTACATGAGGGGTCAAGGTTCGCGCATCTTGTGAAGGGGGCATCCGTCACACTTGACATTTCGTATTGACCTCTGCAGAGCGTGTGCGCTGTGGAAGCTGTGAGGGCGCTGACAGTTCATCAGCAAAGGTGCAACAAATGAAAACGCACATAAATACATATGCAGAGAGGTATGTCATGTGGAAACACACAAACATGCATACACCCGTTCCAATTCCACCCCACCCTTCCCCCATCCCACACACAGGCTTAAAAAGCTTTTTATTTCAGGCAGTGATTGCAGGCGTTAAATGTTGCTTGTGAATGGGGACTACCATTAAGGCTTGTTCATTGCTGTGCTAACAGCCCTGTTCCCAGTGACAGGTCAGGGCTGTGAAAGTGGAGACATTGACTGATGACATCAATGCCTAATATTTATGCAAAAAGCTGGACTGCAAATGAAAACCATAATTTGGCGTCACGCCATGTAATGGATTTCAACCCATTGCATTTGACCTGTACACTATAATTATTTATTTTGACTATTTTATGACTAGTCTCTATTTCTCAGAATCTGAACAAGCAGCTTGACAAGTTTGGATTTGATAAAGTATTTTTTACAACATAAAATCAGTGGTTTAAACTGTATTTTTGGACAATTTCAATGTACCCGTATTTGACTTGAGTCATTTATTTTGTTACTTTATACCGTTACTACAATTCAGACGTTAAAAGCATAAAATTAACACATTAAATATGATGCATTGTTACACAGTAAATTAACTATGTTGGGTAATTTAAAGTTATATCCACCTCAACCAGGTACAACAATAAAAAGCATTCAGATGTAAGCAGAGTTTTAATGTTTGGTGGTTGAGGTGGAGCAAAATTTAACTATTTTATATAATGTGGGTACTTCAAACAAATACACAATGTATTTTTTATCCGATCTATTTAGGGTATGTGTGCAAAATCTTAATCTGAAAAGTACCTAGTAACTGCAGTCAAACATATGCAGTGGAGTAAAAAGTACAATATTTGGCTCTAATAAGTGATGGAGTAGAATTATAAAGTAGCATAAAATGTAGATAATCAAATAAAGTAAAGTATCTCAGTATTATACTAAATACAGTACTTGACCTTCCACCAATGTCAGTAACAATAATCCAGTATTAAAAAACACAGAAAATGCTGAACTGGGCCATTTTGCATTATAAATACATTTTGCTGATAATACTTACTTTCACTTTGGTAAAATGATGAATGCAGGACTCTTACTTGTAATGGAGTATTTCTCTCATTTGGTATAGTTACTCTTTTTAAAGGATCAGAGAACTATAATAACAGTATATTTCATTTATGCTGCAATTTGAAGTATTTTCCAAAGAATAAGTTTGCTGCTGGGCTGAGGTTGATTAGTTTGTTTGTGTCTGTCCAAATGTGGTTGACTAGAGAACAC
>NC_060170.1:16962644-16968845 GCF_021292245.1 Micropterus dolomieu | reverse complement strand
AAGCATAAAATTAACACATTAAATATGATGCATTGTTACACAGTAAATTAACTATGTTGGGTAATTTAAAGTTATATCCACCTCAACCAGGTACAACATTAAAATGCATTCAGATGTAAGCAGAGTTTTAATGTTTGGTGGTTGAGGTGGAGCAAAATTTAACTATTTTATATAATGTGGGTACTTCAAACAAATACACAATGTATTTTTTATCCGATCTATTTAGGGTATGTGTGCAAAATCTTAATCTGAAAAGTACCTAGTAACTGCAGTCAAACATATGCAGTGGAGTAAAAAGTACAATATTTGGCTCTAATAAGTGATGGAGTAGAATTATAAAGTAGCATAAAATGTAGATAATCAAATAAAGTAAAGTATCTCAGTATTATACTAAATACAGTACTTGACCTTCCACCAATGTCAGTAACAATAATCCAGTATTAAAAAACACAGAAAATGCTGAACTGGGCCATTTTGCATTATAAATACATTTTGCTGATAATACTTACTTTCACTTTGGTAAAATGATGAATGCAGGACTCTTACTTGTAATGGAGTATTTCTCTCATTTGGTATAGTTACTCTTTTTAAAGGATCAGAGAACTATAATAACAGTATATTTCATTTATGCTGCAATTTGAAGTATTTTCCAAAGAATAAGTTTGCTGCTGGGCTGAGGTTGATTAGTTTGTTTGTGTCTGTCCAAATGTGGTTGACTAGAGAACACCAGTGCATTCGTTGAGCTGTTTTCCAGCTGTGAGAGTGTTTTCTTACTCTCTCTCTCTCTCTCTTCACACACACACACACACACACACACACACACACACACACACTTCTTCCATAATTGATGTGGGAGATGAGGCTCTCCAGGGGTCATCTCCTCTCTCTTCATCCCTCCCATTTTCCCCAGCTGTTCTTGGCTGTCTCCTGCTCACCTTCTCCTTTCTCTCTCTTCTTCTTCTTCTTTCATTTCACCCCTCCATCCCCTGCCTTTCATCTTGTCCACCCATTTACATGAATGCTGGCCCTCTTCCATTTAATGCGCTAAGGGTGCTAGGGGTGCTAGGGGTTACCTGTTTGGTTTCAGCATACCTCTCAAAGAAAGATCCCTTTCTTTTTTCACCTGCTTCTGTTTGCCCTCCTCATGTGTCTTTGTTTCTACATCTGTATCTCCGTATAAATTCACCCTCCCCCACGCACACAAATACCTCACTTGCAGTTTGCACACACATCACACATATCTCTCTCTCTCTCTCTCCTCAGAGGGTTTTATCACACCTTACTTGGGTCCCTCTCCAGATGTTAAGTGTCTTTCTGGCTGGTGGAGATAGTAAGGAGAAGGCAGACACAAAGAAAAGCGCGCGCACACACACACACACACACTCACACACACACTAGATAGAGATGTATGGTGGGGGGAAAGCTGGACTACTGTTAGACCATCAGAACCTCTTAATGGAAAAGACACACACACGTTTACACACACTAAGACATTCACATTAGGTTAGACCCTGCTGGTCACCCTTTGGCAATCTCATATTCTAATATACAGTACAGGCAACATATCTCACCTATGTTATATAAAATTAATTTACATAGAGTGTGTCTTATTTTATCAAACATGAGCCTCGTATACTCTTTCTAGGTAACTGTGGCACAATGTGACTTTTTGTTGCATTAAATTTATCTTTACTGGATTTATTATTAGGTCACTGAAATGTTTTATTGCTAAAGTAAAAAAAAACACACACTTTAGAAAATCACTCCAATAGTCCTAGCTTTTTTTAATACTCTCTGGTATTCGTATATTGAAAAAGATATTTTTAGATATTAAATTTAGTATTAAAAAATATTTTATTATTTACTTATTTTACAACACTTGCAGGGACACTAATCAGGTCTGTGTTATGATTGAAAAGGAAACATTAAAAACACAATCACAGACTTGAGCCACTGCTGAAGGTTTCTCTTGTAAATGATGGAGCCTGGGTGGCCCATGGTGTGTGTTATGGGTCATGCAGTAGCCTGAGGAGGCTGTCTGGTGGTTCTGTCTGGTTAGGGTGCCTCACAGGCAGGCCTGGAGCCCAGAGAGGGCCCCTGCTCCCTGGGGAACAGCTGACCATCCTCCAATCACTAAACCAGCAGATGGTGAAGGACTGAGAACTGACTGGCATGGACTGCTCTCAAAAATATTCTCTGAAAACAACAGCCATATAAGTGAAAACATGGCCATACAGAAGAGCAACAATGAATAAAACATAGAGCTGTGACTCCTATTTGACTCCTCTGTTTTGAATTTTTTTTCTATTAAAAAAACCCCACAAGCTCTTCGACACATGAATCACGGCCTATGAACAAAGGAGATACTGGATGAATATACTGAACTCATTTTATTGGGCAAGAGAGACGATTTTGAGACATCTCTGCTTTAATACTAGACAGCACGGGGGAGAGTGACAGAGACGATGGGCAGAATCAGACATGAAACAAAGTCTGTTGGCTGGAATCAAACCTGCAGGACCCAAGAGTATATGTCTTTACATTGTACACAGAAAACATGAGATCTGTTCTGTCAAAACAGGGGAAAAAAACATTTTGAGGTGAACAGGAAGCGTTTACTTTTGCCTTCAGAAAGTTAGTGATGTCTTCAGTCAGTGTGTACTTTATTACTTTACTATAAAGTGAATTATCAACACAACTGGAGCACATCTTGGGCCAACATAGGATTGATAGGATATATGGTTATGAATGGACAACTTGATGTTTTGAGAGTGTGATGGCTTTCAAATGCCCATTTGAACTGTGCTGATTTCAGAAATGGTAAATTGTTTATCCATTCTCTCTTTTGTTTTTTTGATTAGGCCTATCCTCCAGCTATTCTGGCTGTGTTTACGGGTAATTTGGTCCTGCAAATGGTGCTCAGCTGTGCCCATTTTACCACCATCACTGACACAAACAAAGTGGTTTTGGGTGTTTTTTGTTTGTTTGTTTGTTTGTTTTTTAAGAATTATAATGAATACTGAATAAGAACTGCAAGACACACAACAATGAAAATAATCCTTTGGTCCATATCTCAACCAGTATTGGATGGATTGCTATAAAAGTTTGTACACATTTTAAGACATTCATTGTCCCCAGAGGATGTGTCCTTAATACTTGGTGACCCTCTTACTTCTCTTCTAGTGCCACCAATAGGTTGACATTTTTGGTTCCGAGTGAAGTTAGTGATGTTAGCATTTAGCTCAAGCACCACTGAGCTCAAGCACAGTCTCACAGAGCCACTAGCTTGGCTGTAGACTTTTAAAGTAGAATGTCTGTAAAAAGCAATGGAAACACTAATATTTAAGTGCAGAAAACACCTCTGACAAAGCCAAAGAGACCATTTGGTCTTGTTTGGTGTTTTCTGGTCTCTAAAAGTTGTTGTTGTTGACGGGGGCTTTTAAAAGGATTCAATCTATCTACAGCACATTAGTGCAACCTCAAAAAAAATGTTTACACTTATCTTATCATGACAACTCATCCAAACAACAAAGTAATTTACTGCAACAACTCTGAAACTCATTCAGACAAGTTACTTAGTCATCTAAATTAATGCAAAGAAAAACAAATTAACTTTCCCCTCCGGGTGCTTCTTGAGTATATCAGCATTCCAGTCTTAAAAAAAATCAACAGAATATCTGATACTTTTGGCAATGGCCTGTTAAAGAGATTAAGTCATTGAGATTTGACTTGAATGTAATCTAAAGATCAACTTAGTTTTACTTTCATGCAACACCAAAATAAAGTCATTGTTATGGATCATTTTTGTTAAAAATATAAATCCTCAGTTATCAGTATTAGTACCTACAGTATCACATCATACTGATTAAAAAACATCTCATAGATAAAAATATTAACATAAGTTAGAACTGTTGTTCAAGCATATGTTCAAGCATGTTGGAAGCTCATCAGCATACTAAACAGCTGACAGCAGAGTCTAAAACATCTTGCAGATGTATACCGCCACATCAGAATGCGTTCCCTTCAGGTTTCACGCATTGCTCCTGCACATGCTGCACATTAGTCGATGGATCACACAATTACAGTAGTTCACACCGGTTGAATGGGTGGTAATCATGCATGTTGCAAAGTGTTTTTCAACATCATGAACCCTGTATTACTTGCACACCACGCATCTGCTAAGCCTGAGAGAACAAATAGCTCCATCTGAAACATTCGAAACAGACATGCACGCTTACACACACACACACACACACACACAGATTCAGATTCGGTAATGTTTACTCCTCAGAGACAAGCACATTTACAACAAGTGCAGAGCAGCTTTTACCATCTTTCATATAGTTCCTGATCATCTAAATATTGTGACAAGTGTGTGAAGTGGGCCACAGCACGGTAGCACTGATGGATGGGGTGAAGCTCCGAGAATCCTTCTTTTTCATATTTGATTAAGACAAACACACACACACAAATTCAGCTTCTCTAACCACTGAATGGTCCTTTCACATGTGATAAATTTGTAGCAACAAATGGAAAGGAAGTGATGACTTGATTATAGCTGACACCAGCGAGTGTTGCCTTGATCTAATGATGGAGAGGCAAAGTCTGCTTGATATAATTTAGGTCAAACAGCCATTTATCTTCCTCAATTTACCACCAGTTATTAGTGAGGCTTTTGTACCTTTATCGCAGCTGTCGTGCACCCAGTGAATTCACTTCGCAGAGGTCGATGAAATGTTTCAGAATCTACAAGTGCTAAACTGTGTGAGAATGTGTGTTTCCTCTTTTAGAGGTTATCAGGAGATGAAAACTGTTGTACTTGTTTTTATCTGAGACCTCGGAGTGAAAACAGGTTAAGGGGGATCAGATTTGAGGTTAATGGAGGAGGAGGAATGAATGTGTCTCATTGTGTGTGTGTGCAAGGGAGTCCACTGGGGATCCTATTTTTGTCCCCCTTACTTTTACACTTTGACTTTCTCTCACTAGAATACCACTAAATGGTGTCCTCTGACTGTCCAACCGCCAAAATCCAGATGGGAGATGCTCTGAGTTGATCAAAATGTTGAAATGCTAATCAGAGTCACCTTCAGTTTTTACCCTGTGCTCACAGCATTCAAGCTTTAAAAGAAGTATCAAGTGATTTGCAGACTTTTTTTTGCCTGGATTTTACCTCTCAGGCAACACACAAGCTGGCCTACAGGCAGTCTGTGAAGAAGACTGCAGACTTTACTCACAGCTAGAAAATGTCATCCAAGTTTAAAGGATCAGTCTTGATATTTGTTAATCGTTTTTATATAACATAATAAGAACATTTATCAAAAGTGACTGTGAAATGCTTTTATCACATGCTAACATTATTATGGAAATCATGAGTAACAATTTAATCACAATTCACCTCTGACTGAAATAAACGTACACCATGTTTGCTAGCTCAGTGTTCAACAGCATGGTTCTACTTAGAGTTGCTGTCAATCTCATTAGAGCACGCATGCTTTCCTACCATACGGCAAACACACACCTCTTTAATCTGCCCCTTTGCCCATAGGAGCCTCTCTCCCATGTCCACACACACACACACACACACACACATACACGCGTACCTATCCAACAGTGCACCGTCGGAGTAAACTGCCAAGTGTGGACCTGTGTTTCCAGTCCTTTTGAAGTAAAATAAATATAATACAAAATTTACTTTTACTGTCTTTTAACATAATATTACTGCAAATTTGCTTTTTTTTGCTTTTTAATGAAATTGCCAAGAGGGGACTTAGATCCTTAAACGATAGCTACCTATCCAAGAGGGGACCTCCATTGTTATGCAGTGGAACTGTCTGTGCTCATTCTCACCTAATGACTGTTTTTACCTTCAAAGACTTTCTTTGTTTCTTTCAAAAATGGATAATTTAACTTTAATGTGAGCAATGTGTAAACATTTCACCGTGATCCAAACTTTAATCACTTTAACTGAAAATAAATAAACTTTAAACTTTAATTCAGAAGTAACTTTGCTGCATGCATTGATATCAAGCACTACAGTATTACCAACAAAAATTACTTGATCTAGGTTTCAAATACTGTTTAAATAATAATAAAATATCTTATTACACTAGTGCACTTATTTTAATTTTCTCTTAGGGGAATTCATA
This sequence comes from Micropterus dolomieu, assembly GCF_021292245.1. NCBI lineage: Eukaryota > Metazoa > Chordata > Actinopteri > Centrarchiformes > Centrarchidae > Micropterus > Micropterus dolomieu. The sequence continues at coordinate 16,962,699 of NC_060170.1, read as the reverse complement.
TTCTTCTGTGTGGGATGGTCATTTTTATGACCTGTGATGTATGCATTTTAAAGAG
>NC_060170.1:16903662-16962544 GCF_021292245.1 Micropterus dolomieu | reverse complement strand
AGAATCTAAAATTCTCCAGGCCTTCAGTGTAGCCCTGTATTTTAATACATGTTGATCTTAAAACACAAGACATCCACTAAAACTCAGCCTGTATATTTTGTTAGAAAAAATTAAGAAATTGTGTTTCAAGTGACAGCTTTCTTTACTGAGTAGCTTGTATAATAGCCCCTCTACAGTCTGATAGACTCCCTGGGGCTGCAAGCCATTCACTCTATAGGGGAGTGTTAAGAACGACGTGTGTGAATGAGTCGTTAAAATCTTTGCTTGATCCACTAGAGGCACTGCTGAGTATGGACTTAAACACTCACACACCTGCAGGTCCCCTCTTGACAATAGTTTAAAAAATTTACCAGATGGTTTTAGACATGATTTTAGCATGATTTAAAGCATGTCCAACAGGGGACCTAAAAAATGTCCCCTGTTCACTTTTTAGTCCCCTCTTAGTGGGTGTGTAACGACGTCGAGGTCCACTGTTAGATAGGTTGGTAAGTGCACACATACACACACAAACACACACACACACACACTGAGAGACAGATGGTTAATTGTGAGCACACGACAAAACATGCAACCTTACTGAAATCCCACGATGCCACTAAAGCACTTACAGGTATTCAGTTGAGCATAGCACGAAACATCAATCATACATTCTCACTTGCTCTTACAGACACACACACACACACACACACGGACAACTTAATCCATGCTGTTGGCACAGGAGTCTTGGAGCAGCTGCCTTGCTACACACGGTGAAGTAGGCATCATCTGGCTGCTGAGAAAAGCCTGTCAGTTATCACACATTTGGATAGACGTACAATCCTTCACTTGCACACACGCGCACACACACACACACACACACGCACTGTGACATACAAAAACTCTCACAAGCACACACGTCATACAATTAATTATGAAGTAAGCCGTACAGATTGGATGGAGGTGATCCGACAGCAGAGCCTCTCTTCTCTCTTAGTAACAAACCCTCGAGTTTCACAGCAAAGGATACAGCCTCATGAATTCTTAACTCTAACTCTATCAATAAACAAAAAGTAGCAATAAATAAACCACTAAGTTAGTTACAGCAAAACAACAGACTGGCAGGCTGGCAGACTGGCAGGCAGGCGGGCGGGTAGGGAACAACGGCGAGTGCCCCCTTTGTCTGTGTGTTTGTGTGTCTGGTCGAGATATTCTGCACAACAATGCGTGCTATAATAATCTTGAGACATTGTTGATTATGGACGGGGTGCCGGGATTTAGGGGGTGATTTACAGGAGAAAACATCTGGAAGGCAGGCTTGAAGGAGACAAAGGCAGAGTCTGGAGGACAGTGGAGTCCTGTATGCTAGAGCGTATGGAGAAATGCTGCACCAATAGGATTTTCTCAGTGGAGTCCAAGGTACTGGGATTTGGGAAACAGGATTAGCGGGCTGTGTAATAATGTGGATGTGATGGGGGCATCGTGCTCAGAAAAGTCAGCCCATGTGGTGTGTGTTTGCGTGTGTGTGTATGTGTGTGTGTGTGGAGTAGAGGGGGTTAGAGAGAGCAGTCAAAGGGATTAGGAGGGTCCCAAGAATGAAATCTTCTACTTCTTCTTTTCTATTTCTCTCTGAGTATAAAGATTTGATGGACACATCCTAATTTTAGGAATGAGGGTTGTAATGAAACATAAATGAGGCTAGTAGGGTTAGCAGGTGTGGCACCTTGCTCTCTCTGTCTCATCCATGCACAGAAAAATACACAAACAAATATAAACAATGCCACAAGCAAGCAAAGATAGAGGAGAAGAGGACTAAGTCACCTATGACTAGTCTAATCATTATTGTTATATTTACAAAGAAATGAAAAATACACCTTGTTTGCTGATTCTGCACACCATAAAAGACAAATTCCAAAATAAGAATGCAAAAAATGTTTACAAAATGGCTTTAAAAATGCACAAAAACCTTAAATATTTTTACAAAAATCTAATCAAAATTGTCCTCGGCAGTAATTTGTCTTTTTAATAATTGTGCAAAAATAAAACTTTGGCCAACATTTTGTCAGATTTTTCAACATTTATTTTACATTCCTAGCAGCACAGAGCTGTATTTATTTCATTTTGATTCCTGAGAGTAGATTTCTCTATTTATCGTTCAGTAACCCAAATTCTGGGCTACCAGAATTAACATGGCAGGTATTTCTGTCTCCTGTAGAGTCTGGGTCTATGATTGCAAGCCACCTACTGCCACCATATGCCTGGCCGACATCTGCTGCTATTATTATTATTATTGATAATATTGCTGTGGAACTTGCATTGTGCTACTGTGTGTTCTCCTTCCTCCTGCAACCCCCCACCCACCAGCCGTGGCTGTTGGCCGCCCACTCTGAGTTTCTGCCTGTTAGAAGGAGTTTGTCCTTGCCACTGTCACCAAGTACTTGCTCATGGTGGGTCAGTTTTTGGGTTTCTGTAAATATTACAAAGAGTATGGTATAGACCTGCTCTATAAGAAAAGTGCAATTAGATAACTTCTGTTATGAACTGTTGCTATATAAATAAAATTTAATTATACTGAAATGAATTTATGGATGACATCTGAGCCATTATTATTCATTAACACAAATCTGTATGGCAGTGATACGACTCCAAGGTCCGCCAAGGGTGCAATAGACGCAATGATGATGACCTCCAGATCTTTTAATAAAATCTTGTTACTTCAGCACCAGTGAGGATCAAAGTCCTGCTCAGTGGAGTTTAAAGAGCAGCAAAAAAGCAATCAAACACCTTGAGCTCTTCCTGTTATTCAAGCCTAAAATAAAATCTAAAAAAACATAGGCACTGCCAGTCCTGCCATACTCTGGGGCGGCTATGGCTCAGGAGATAGAGCGTGTTGCCTGCTAGTTGGAAGATTGTTGGTTTGATCCCCTGGCTTGTCAGTTGTGTGATTGTCTGGTTTCGAAGCTACAAACCCCCTTTTTGCAAAGATGAAGATTTTACACATCAAAGTCTGTTTTTACAGGTCTTTGGGAGTACCACTGCATATGTGAAACAAGTTTAATAAGCCTTTTGTGGCTCCAGAGAGAGCTGCACAAAGTCTGATAAATTGGCGGTCGAGTTGCATTATGGGTAATGTTGACACCAGGGCTGCGTTCAGCCCCAACAAAACATAGCAAAAGAATTCAAACATAAATGCTGGTGCCTTGAACACCCTGTTGTGTGAGCGGAAATGCAGTGCCTTTTAATAAAGCGGGCTTTTTAAATCAGCCTATTGTGAGTTGGAGGGACGGACTCTTTTAAGACACCATGTTTATGATCTCAGTGGCAGAAATTTCCTCACCAACCCTTAAATCCTAAGTTCATCTGGAAATGTGTTATTGAAGCAATATACCATCAACATGCTGTTTCTTTTTTACTTTAAGTGCAGTTAAAGCTAAGAATGGATCCTTTGCTGATAAGCAGCACTTTTATAACAGAGACACTCGAGGAACACCGGACACTTTGACTAAATGTATTCAATTATTAAACACATCATGTCTTTTAAATAGTGATACATGTCTGTTGCGCAACTAGTGATACGACGACAAATGGCAAGTGTCTGTTTACATTTTAATTGAAACAAATCAAATATTCACAGGGTGTAAACTAAGCAAAGCTTCCTGCTGAAGCCCCTTTGGCATAATTTGAAATTGTGACCTCCATAACCTTTATTGTCAAAAACTAGGCTTTTGTAAGTACCTTTCCTGTCCAGATATCTCGCCCAGACTGCACACACTGGCTTCTTAAATTATTTGAATCTACCATGGGGGTTGTACCAAAGAACTGTGAGTACTCATTCAATGGGTGGACTGAGATTTGTGGAGACATATGAGGAGGATGTCACATGAGTAGCACTTGACCTTTGCATGTTACTGCATCACCCCCACTCTTTAATTCATTTTAATATCTTTCCGCACTGCAAAAAATCATAATAAAATGGCAATGTTTTAGTAGAATCTTAATCTTAAAAAATCGAATTACTCTGTCTCTCTTTTCATATTTCTGTTTACTACTGCCTCCGCTTTGAACCAAATATATTAAAATAAGAGAAATGGAAGATGGAATTTGATATTACTACATTTTTACCTCAGGAAACCTGCAGCTAAACAAATACAGGCACAAGGAAAATAACACTAGATGAATGGGGAGGAACATATGAAGGCCCGTCAGTTAACATTACTGTATACAACACAATAATACCATGGCTGTCCCTGGATCCACTCTACCTCTCTTCTCATCTGTGTTTCATTTAATGTCACTGCTGAAGAAACAGAGCATTTTTTTTTCAGACAGCAGCATTTGGGAGCTCAATTATTGTAGGGCTGCACCACTGCCCTGCCGAACACAGATCTGGAGTGACAGGTTAGGAAGTGAATAGTTCACTGTTGCTGCTTGCAGCCCTGACCTCTGATCTGTTTTCTCATATCTACAGTATGTTTCCTGGGCAAGCCTGCTCCTGTTCCAGATCACACTCAGTTCAACTCTCTCTCTTCTCTTCCAGGAAATAATTTTACATGTTCCAAATTACGACTGATGTACAGAGCTATTGTTCATTTAATCAGTTAAAGTGCATTTTATTAATTATACTATATTATATTTTACTGACATTATGGCTTCTTATGGACCTTATTCTCTTAATAGACATTTTGAACACACTAGAGTAGTTTCAGAAGCTGGTTGCCTTAAAGAAGGGCCGAAGATGCCCCAAGAGTTATTCAAATGTTTTTTTGTTTTATTACATTTTCAAAGATATAAAAATTTAAGAAATAAGCAATAAACATCAAACTTACCATATTAAAAGAAATATTTTTAACCAGCTTACTTAATTTTTGTTCATTGTTTATTGTATTTTTCTACAAATCTGCAAAGCAACATCCCTAAATCTGCCAATTGCTTTTTTTCCCTAAGATATTAAGATTAGGCTTATAGTATTTAACTTAATGTAACTTTGTTCATTTGTTCAAATTAATTAATTCATTGCATGCGTATGTATGGTAATAGGTTGATTGTTGTTCAATTAATTAATTGAACAACAATCAACCTATATCTGGTCGATTAAATGTCAATATAGTGAAGTCCCAATCAGAGACTCCTGAACTCTTTAAATTACTTTTTTTTCTGACCAACAGCCTGAAACCTAATTAATAAAAATCATTCAAAACAAAAAAATAATGGAGAAAACCTCGTTGAGAGGACTTAATCAAAAAGGTTTGGCATTTTTGCTTACTAGATCACTTAAAGAAGCAATTACTTATCATAATTATTGTCAGTTACTCTTCTGACCAGTCTAACACTGCAACCCTTCACAAATAAATTACTGGATGTCACACAACTTCCTACAACTAAATCTTACAAAATCTGATGTGATTGTACTTGGTCCCTCTAGCTCATAGAACTCAAATCATGGCGAAACCTAGAGGAACTTGTGCTAGAAATATTGGAGTAGTTTTCGACCAGGGAAGTGTTTCAAACCCCATGTAAAGAAAGTTGTTTAGTTATGTTTTTATCATTTAAGAAATGTGGTCTTTTTTTAAAAAGTCTTTTATTTCAGCCACAGATCTGGAGAAAGTCATCCGTGCTTTCATCTCCTCCCGTCTCGACTACTGTTCCAGAGTGTAGGGGCCCTGACAATAAAAGCCCTGTCTCAGTCAGAAATCAATTTATCGCCTACATTTAGTCAAAAAAAGCTGCAGCTTGACTTCTAACTCGCTGTGACAATATCACCCCAATTTTAGCAACCTTGCACCGGCTGTCTGTTTCTTTTACGATTGATAAAAAATATCTAGAAAAATAATATAGAAAATTAATTTAATTATTTTTAAGGCTAGATATGGGCTAGCACTCTAAGCTTTTACCCACCTATGAGCCAGGACGCAGAATGAGATTCTCTGCTGGGGCGTTGCTAACTATTCCAAGGTCTAGGCTAAAAACCAAAGGAGACAGGGCTTTTATTGTCAGGGCCCCTACACTCTGGAATAATCTACCAGAGGAGATAAGGCTGGCAGAGTCTGTTCCTGGTTTCATCTCACTTATTAAGGATCATTTATACAAACTAGCTTTCAATGTATGATGCGTAATTTATTTAGCCACTATTTGTATATTGACTGGTTTATGTTTTATTTATTTACTTCAAACCACTATGTGATGCGTAATTTATTTTTGCTTTGATTGTACATAGACATGTTTAATGTTTTATTTGTTGCACACCACTGTGTGTATGTGTCTACATTTTACATTGATTGCTGTAAAGCATTTTGTTACCGGTATTGAAAAGTGATATAAACATAAAGCTATTATGCCAGGACTAGAAATGCACTGACCAAAACCACAATATATAACAATATATCACATAATTCACAGCTTTGGTTGTTGCATGGATATATTTCTTGTTTATAAATAACCACCAAGTTATCTTATTCTTTATTCCCTTTGGTAGAGCTGAGAACAAGATCAAATATGTGTATGATGTGTACTGTGTTTACTGTGCTGGCCAGGCATTGAAAACCTGGACTAGTACATACATACACAGGGAATTACTGAATTTATTTCTGAAGAATAAATGTGATAATGTATGGTATATAACACATACTGTTTTGCATTAATCTTTGTGGCTTGTGTTGCTTCCAAATGGTTTATCAAAGTCTAAATGATTACATCTTTCCAAAATTGTCAACAACAAAATAAAAGTTTCCGTCTTGACAGCATATAATCAGACTTGGCAAGTTCTGCTGGAAGAGAAGTCATCACTTGACAGAAAACTTAATTCCCTATCCATTTCTGTAGGGCACCTGTGCTGAATTGGCTGAAATGGTTTGTAACACGCCGTGTTCACTGAACTGGGGAGCAGAACTTCCCTATCAGGTCCAACACAAGACCAGCTACAGCTACAAACTACCCAGAAGGCAGAAACAGTCTGTCATCTCTCTGTCCTACTTTCCCTCCTCTCATCCTCCTCCTCCTCTCATATCTTCCCGCCCTCTAACTCCATCCCTCCATTTCAGAAAGGAAATAGCAGCATATATATAGCAGTGGTCTGATTGCTTTAAAGTATCATCGATAAAAATGAAAACACCACTTTCTGGATGTCTCTGTGAAAATTCAGCGGAAGATTGAAAGCTGTTTTGGATCACTGTATATCAGAAATTACGGTCCACCCTTGATAGGAGAGACATTTATTTAGCTATTCATAACATTCCTGAGTTTACGTTTCATATGTGCAGTATTTGAATATGCAAAATGAAATGAAATATAAACATGTGCAAAGGATAACCAAACAGTATATGAACCAGCCAGCCAAAAATCGATAGACCTAAGGTTGAACACGCTGTAAAAGCAAACAAGCTTCCACTTTTTCCATTTTCTCATCTTATTTCTTTATTACTGTCGACAAGCAGACCAAAGCAAAAAGAAGTACAGGGAAGCCAATAAAGGCAGTATTTCACAGGCCTGCAAGGTATAATACTTGTGACTACACAAATTGTCGATTTCAACATTTCACTTCATTCCATTTTTTCTGACACAGAACTTTTTGTATGTGCACGTGTTTGTTTTTTGTGGGTAATGCAGGTTTTAAAGTTGTTTTGGTGGCTTTGTGTTAGAAAATTTGCTCATAGCAACTCAAGCCCACGTGTATTATTTTAACTATTTATCAAAGTACTTGGTGAAGGTTAAGGAATGATCACGGTCTTGATGAAATATTGAAAAAGCCAACAGTACCTTGAAGCACTAGACACAACATTTAAATGAAACCATGATTTTTCTTTCTTGACTTACTTTGTTTGCCATGTGGCACTGTCTTCACTGTAAATAAACATTAGCGGTGATTCAGGCAGCAGTTACATTTTCCATCAAAACATAAATGACAAAAAAGTGGTAGATTTAAAGTCATTTGTAGGACAATATTTTTGTTGCACTTAGTCCTTTTACCTGTAAATAAAGTGGTAGCAATGCTTTTCCTGATCTCAACAATTACTTTGGTGGGAAACGTGTTATAACAAGCAGAAATGGTGGCCAAAACAAAAGTATGATCCAAGTTGTAATAAACTGGAATAATCCTTTAATTGCAGTGGCACTTGAGCAGGACACACACACACACACACACACACACACATAGAAAGAGACATACAGAGACAGAGACACAGTCAGACTGACAGACAGAGAGACAGACAGCCAGGCAGAGAAACAGAGACAGGAGCGGCAGGTGCAGAAGACAGAAAGAAACACAGGGAGTGACAGACATTGATGGAGGGAAAGAGAGAGAGAGAGAGGGAGGAATTTAGGAGGGTGGAGAGCTCCCCGCGCTGGTGAACCTGCCATGTGTACAGACATGCTTCACCATCTGTGTTGGGACTGTTTACGCAACACACCACTGCTGCAGACACCCTGCAGATACACACCCTGTACCACCTTGCCTAGGACATCACAGGGCAGGGCCGTGGCATGCTTTGCTTCATGCAGCAATGAAAACAGCAACAAAAACAAGAACTACAGAAAAAAACGGACGGCAACAAAACAAAGTCAAGGAAGGGCCAGGCCACACATCTGACACCAAACGCAAAAAAGTACAATAAAACACTTCTGTACAGAAAAGGGGAGGTTTTACATTAAAAATGTACAAACTTGGTTTTAATTACAAGGGTAACAGCGGAGCCAACAACCATCAAATGACACAGAAAAGGGAAATAAAAATGAAAACAAAACATGGCTTACTGCCACCACTTGTTACCCTGCAACACAACATGACCCTAAACAGCAATGACAACCATTGACTGCTACCTGTCATGAAGCCCAGAACACCAATCATAACAAATTGAAATTTATCACAACTGCAAACAATGAACGACGACACAGCCACCACAGCATCTGCAACAGCGACATGCCGAGAACAAAGAGAATCAAGAGAGTAAGAAAGAAAGGACAAGACAGAAAGAAAGAACAAACAACAGAAGTGATGTCACTCGTATTGACAGAGGAGGCAAGACATGATGAGGTTTGTGAGGAGGGAGGATGACGAGAGTGAGGGAAAGAGGCAGAGCAAGTGGGGTAAAAGAAGGCCATGAAAGAATGACCAGCGAGACAGACAGAGTCTACTGGGGGTTGACAGTGCTGCCGTGTCTTGGCGGTGCCAGCTAGACTCTAGAGACGTCTTCGGTAGACACTGGCTGCTCAGAACGTGACCTCTTTGTGTCGAACCAGAACAGAGCAAATGTTCAGAGAGAGGTGACGGTAACCGTTATGGTGAAATATGAAGGCATGAGTTTTATGAGTTTTATACTTGCCATGAAGGCAAGTATTTTAGAAATATAAAAACTGTCTTCGGCAGACCTTTCCTTAAACCACTCCTCCATACAGTGAATGTCCAATGATAGCTTCACAACCAAAACTAAGTAGCAGGACTGTCAAGATTTGGATTTCCTTAGTTAAGTGGTGTGCATGGGGCTGTGTTAAGAGAAATACTATGTGTTCAAAACAAAACATTCAAAACATTTACACGAGTACAGAATGTGTTTGTTTATTCAGACCCAATCTGTTAATACTAGTATGTGTAACTAGTTTGCTACCAACATAAGTAGCAAAGTAACAAGTAGCCAACCATAAGTTAGCGGCTGTGTCCTGCTGTGCTTTGGTTTTGGGGGAGTATGCTGGACTTGACTTTTTTAAACTAATCTTATCCTTTTCCTAAAATTCTTTTCCTTTGTAAAAGCTAAACATGCAGTTTGAAAATACTAACATTAAATCATGAATTTAATGTCTGTGTTGCTTGTCCAAGTAACCTATTACATATCTCTATAACAGACGACTGAACAGTGTTATGTTAAATAATTAAATAAATATCAGCGTCTGATATATATCTTATATTACTGTGCTATAATACTAGGGCAGACCGACTGTCAGACAATACAAGAACAAGGCTGCATCTTTATTTTCGTCCTTATTATGGATCATCAAATTGTGAAGAAAGTGACTTTTCATGAGTGAATTTTTTCCATTTTTTTCCATCATAATGCAGCTCTGATTGTGTAATATCATTACTCAATTTTGTTTTGTAAAATAGTTGTTAATCTGCCTCCCATTTCATTGTAAACTACATAAGTGCTGTGCTTGATTGGAAAAATTGACAGGTGCAACAGTAACTAAGAGTGTGTGTGGGTGGGTTTGGCAAAGGGTCATTGCATTTATTGCCATTTAAACAGATAAAAAATTATAATAGCACAAGAGAAATGGTGGAACTGAGCACTGCAACAACGACACAACCTCTGGATGCTGGAAACTAAAATCTCCATTAAAGTCAAGGTCACATGCAGCATCAAGGCTTCCATATCAGCAACTGATGCAGACGACTGTGTCAGACTTACCTGCTCCAACAGTATATAATACATCAGAGACAAATGTTTTTTATGCCACAGTAGCAAACTTAGTTCATTTGGGCCAGGTGCACTTTGCCTGCGCCAAAGTCGACTCCATGATATCATAACGCGAGATCAAAACTGCGACTTGTTTACAGGAAAATCTGCCCATCTGGCTGAGTATCTCAGCTGGCATCAGGATGAAAAGATGACTCAAAGAAATAATGTTCGGAAATGAGGGGAACGCAAACGATGTGAATCATGAGTAAGGCCTGGCAGGGCCCAATTGCCTCCATATTGGAACCCAGACCAGACTGAGCCAGACTAGGCTGGGCGCCCAGCGCTGCAACCTAGGGCGGTGGACCAACCGAATGAGTGTGCCTATTCATTTTGCCAAGTGTGCAGCCAGCTAGGCAGAGCATGGAAGCAGAAAGAGAGTGAGAGAGAAAGATGAGAGTTTTAGGAAGACATCATGGTCATGGCTGGAAGGGTTTGCAAGAGCAAGGGCTTTTTAAAAAATGAAAGGAGTGATGGAGAGGAGGACAGGAAGTTGGTTTGAAAGAGATAATGGTGCATCTGCTTCAAACAATGGGGACAGCAGGATGGCGGCAGTGGTATGACCTCTGAATGACGAAGCCTGTGTGGTGATGTTGCCTGTGCTATGCTTCTTACTGAAGTTAGAAAAGATTAACAACTTAACGTCCTATACTGCTATTTCAGCATGCTTTAGCCCCATCAAGTAATGGGGGGCTGAAACCTCTGTATGCTTTACTGTCAACCACTTTTCAAAGTACAATACTTTCAATGCTAGCCATTGTTGTCAGTTCATGTCAGTACAGTGTGAAAATCATCCAAGCTTCTTGATACATTTAGTCTGGATTCATGCACGCATGTATGTGCCCAATAATGCAGCCCTTACACTGCGCGTAAAGGTTTTAAGGCGCTCTAAAACCCATTATTTCCCATGGCAGTGCCAGAACAGGTATATTTTTTTGTCAGAATCTATCACTTTCATTGATTAGTAGTACATTTAAGAGCTGGTTCTGTAAAACATATTTAATGTTAAATCCATGAAAGCTGAGTTTTGAGTGGTTTTAATACAAGGAACCCCTCAGATCCACATAATACTTTATTCATGATGTCCAACTTTGCTAATTTTTTGTCTCCCGAGTTTGCTTTCTTGAAACTATTGCAGGACTTACTGGCTGCTGGCTCTACAATTTAAGAAGCATCCTTAAAAGTACCAGCACTGCATCACCACCACCAAAATTATCTTTGGCAAGAAAGTAAAGGCTGACTCATTGCCTAGTATGATGGATGTCGTGCCAGTTTCCAGACTCTTTAAGTACATTTTCACATTGTACTATCATGAATGAACTCTATAGCTATTTGCAAAGTAGAAAACAAATCAACAAATTTGATGTTTCGGAAAATGGTAGGAAGTAATGTACACATGATTTGTAGTTAATGGGCTAAAATAGTCTTGCATTCCACTGGAGAAAACCCGTTAGCATACTGAACTCTTGCAACATGCTGCAGAGATTACTGTTACAGAAACATCAATTTATTGGCTTTATTTCTATTGACATTCATTCATCTCGCTTCTGCATATGCTTGAACTCAGAAGGCATTACTGCAGCTGATCTGTAGACGGACAAGCAGCTCCTGGGGCAGAGAAAACAAAGACGTGGGCTAATTTTAGACATGCTGCAGCACAAAGCAAAACACCGCTGCAAATTAGAAGCAGGCTTCTGCTTAACGAGATGACGACTAATACTGGCAGATGTAGTCGCATCTCGGGATGATAAAGCAAACTAACTAAAAAGACAAAACTAAACTTTATATGTCAGAGCAGTTTAGAGTCTTCAATGATTTTTAAGGACTACCGGGTAGAAAATTGAGGGTCAGTAGAAAGAGGGGACAGTGTGGCTGAAGAGGACAGACGCAGAAAGAGTTTTAATAACCAGGAACACTTTAGACCTGCAGATACAGAGGAGAAAAGAAGCTTTAAGGAGCTGGGGGCTAGGTGCCTTTATCTGTACAGGAACTGCAGGCTGCTGGGTCAAGTGGGGCTCGTGGCTGGGTGGAGTAGATAGTGAAGTTGGAAAGTTGTGTCAGAGTGTTGCTAGGATCACAAGGTTGTGGGAAAAGAAGACAAGTTTCAGGGAGAAGCTAGGTGTCCCAGTTCATTTCACGAAAATGAAATGAAAATCCATTTGAGTCAGCAACCTTCATATAAACATGCAGGGAAGACACTGGGGTTATAACTTTTTCTGTCTGTGGCCTGCAGCAACACACAACGGTACAAGGATAATAACAGAGTTCCAAAAAAGGTAGTTGAAAAGAATACAATTTTAGAACAGAAGGGAACACTCATAATTTGCAAAACATTTGTTTGTGCGGGGACTGACCACAGGTGGGTTATTAGGGATGAAAGCAGAACGGTCATTTTGGCAGGAAAACAAATAGAGAGCAGCACTGAATATTTGATACGTTTATATCCTGCTGGAAATAAACGTTGCTGCAGAAAGATGAAAGCCAGAGGAATGATATGTGACCATTTTACCGCCACTGGCACTGTCAAAACAAAACAAAAAGTCACGTCATTAAAATTCAGACAATCTACTTACCTATGTGAAAGAACATTTGCATGCAGTGGCAAGTGTGCGGCTGATGCTCTATAGGCAGAGGACGTGTCACAGAGAAGTTTACGACTGGAGTTAACAGAGCAACAAAGGTTCAAAAGAAAAGTGGATACATTTCATGAAAAACTATCAACCTGCACTTTAAAAAGAGAATGTGTGTATCTTTGAAGTCAAGCCTTGACAAGGACTATTATATACTTGGTACAAATTCAAATGCTGGTAAAAGTGTTCATTGGTAAGTTCATTGCTTTAGCTGTTATTTTTAATGGCTGTTTTTGGGGTTTCCTGTTTGTCTTATGGTCTGATGTTAATCTATTGGTTTAAACCTTTGCTGTGGATTGAGAGTCACCATTTTGTGATCCATGCCAGATGTGTTGGGATCAGTTTTCATAATAATACAGTTCTTCTGAAGGTTCAAGCAGCAGACTCTTGAATTATATCAATAAAATGCCTCAAATATGTCACTAAGAGGTCACAGAGGCAGGATGACATGACTGATAGGCTGTGGTTTAGGACCAACTTAATTACTAATGCATATCAAGGTTAGTATCCCCATTTCTAACTCCAATGACTGCAGTGTCAACCCATTTCCAAACCTCCAAGCCACCAATTCCAAACCAATGTTTCAATCAACAAGACATACAGTTCTAGTTAAAGTTGCTCTTCACTAGTTTTCTTCTCTTCTTCTCTCTTTTATGTCAGAATAAATGTGACAGGGCGCTGAAGCTGCTCTTTTTCATCATATCCTTTAAAGATACTTATTTTTAAAAAAAAGAAAAAAAAGAAATCTGCTTCTCATCAAGTGCGGATGCCTTCTTTTTTTTGGCGCTGCTCTCAGTTTTCATTAGTAGATGCTGCATTCTGCTAAAGACACACATTAGAGACAAAGTGATGAAAAATGTGGATGAGGGGTGTTTTTAGATATAGAAAGAAGGCTGGTACATCAGGAAAAAATGATGAAAATAATGTTTAAGGAGGTGAATTTGCTTTACACCGCCTGAAAATGGCTCCAATGTATTATGGCCTTAGGAAACATTAGATTAAAGTTGTCAGCTTTTGAAAGTGTTTCACATTTTGCAACATCATGTCTTAACATGCCTCAAGAAATAGCACAGATTAATTCAGAAGGTGAGGTGTCACCTTTCACTCCCCTGTTTTAGCACCATGTGATTGGGTAATTGTTAAAAAAAGAGTAAACGTTGAGATAAGAATTGTGTTTATGTATTTTTAAATCAAATTGCCTTGCTAAACCAATCTGAATTGGGATTCAGACTCTCAACATGATTGCACATGTGTTAATCTGAAGTGTGGACTTGAGTCAGACCCTAGTCTTGGATTTGATGACAAAATCGAGAGAGACTAGCAACTTCATTCTGATTTTAAAACAAATGACTTGTGACTTCCACTTAAGCCTTTTTGACTGGATATCCTCCTCAAGCCCAAACATTAAAAAAGTTTGGCAATGCAGCGAAATTATGACTTGTTTAGGACAAGGACACTTGGATGATGGGACTTGTTAGTCTTGACTAAGAACTTTACTTGGGACTTAGAGTGGCCGTCTGGACTCCTTAGCCAATAGACTTTATTGTTATTTGTATAACAGTGACTTTGCCCCACCCCCACCTCACCTACCAAATTAATAGGCCACTCTTAATATTGCAAATGTCATGTAACCAGATTTCTTCTCAGTTTTGTGTGCCAAAAGATGCAAAGCAATATTTCTGCACACAGTTTCCTGTAGGAATCCTTTAGGACATTACCTCAACTGTCAAACAATCATTATGACTGGGAATAGTGGGGAAATAGGATTCCTAGGAACCTGTGAGCCATGAAAATGTTTTAAATGAACTATGACTTTCATCTAGTTATTCACAGACAGAATAGTGGAGATGACAATTTTAAAAATGTAAGAAACAATGACAAAAGGTTTAGCAGGTTGGTCAAATTTTTATTCAGTTGGTGTCCACCACTTTCTGCTAGAGAGCACGGTAATAAATATTTTAATAGCCAGGCACACATGAGAGTCAATGGCATGCAAAACAGATTGCTCTTGACACACACAGATTTTTCGTGACTACCTCTCTGCCATTGTTCACTTTTTATTAGCTGCTCATAGCTTGCTTGGCCATTGTGAAGGGTTATTCTTCATGAAAGCACACTGGTGCTATTGGTGCAGCTTAATATTATTGTTGTGACTCTAGGCTGTTGTTTATCTTTCACAAAACCCACTCATGATCGCGTTTCCTTTGTCATTTGAAAAGAATGGTTGCCAAACAGGCATGAGACAAACATCGCTGCACAGACGGGAGAAAAGACACATGACCTTAGTGTATGCACAGATGCACACAAGCATGTAGTCCACACACACTGATCCACACACACAAAGTGCCTACAAGCACTTATGAATGGACTTCAATGTTTTGCCAGTGGTAGAAGCCATGTCCACACAACGTGGCTACATTTAAAAAAGCTGTTTGTACACTGTTCACACTCAAACATCAAAAACAGTAGGTGTACATGTACGAATGAGTCTTTAACAATGAATCCTCAAACTGAACTGATACTGAACCACCATTGTCGCTTACCAAATCAGAAGCTTTTAGCATTGTAGCTCCCCTCACAGGTGACTGAGAGAGCCGTTGTTAACTCAGCCGTGAACACTTCCTCATTAAAAGACTATTAAAAGACAGCAAAAAAACACAGAAACATGATAATCTGATAACTCAGTCATAAATAATAGGCTGTTGAGCTATTAACCTTATGTGCAGAGCTTGTAAAGGCTAATTTTGTAATGAACTGAATGTGACAGCTTGGACCAGAAACAGACTCAATGTCCTTTGAAAGGCGATGCGTTCACTCCCTGCTGTACGTGCTGAAGTGCCTTTGAACAGTGGTATGTTCACTTACCGTTGTACAAGCTAAAGTGTCTTTCAAAGGTCAAGTGTTCACTTACTGTTGTACATACTGAAGTCCCTTAAAACTGTGGTGCGACCAATTAGATTAAGGGAACAAATTACTGAACGTCAGAGTCAGTGACAACGAAACTTTGAACTGAATGAAATGATTCGAATCAGCAAAGTGATTTATGAGTTCCACCTCTAGTTACATCTCTTCTGAGAGCCTAAAAATGAGAAAGCATCCAATTTTATATAACCCTGTTATATAAAACATTTCACTGTGCCATTTCCTGGTGCGGCGAAGCACTTAACAGAATAAAGCAACATTGTGTTGCAGCTGATTTTTTCCCTGTTTGCTTAATTTGGGTTTCTTTTTGGCTTAACAACAGGCGTTATCGTGGATACATCTCACTTTAAAAAAGCTTCCCCAGCTACAAAACATCGTGGAGGGGATTTTAAACAAAAAAATCAGTTTTCAATTGGTGAAAAAACAGCATGAGTGATTAAAAACAAAGATTTCAATAAACAATAATGTGGATATATCAAATACATCCAAAATTATTGTGGGTGGTGAACATTGTGTTGAATTGTTTACTTGCATTTGTGTATCCTGGAAACCGGCTATCAGTGTCCATCATCTGTGGCCAAGCTCCGACAACCCTGTAGGGCTGCAGCCACATAGTGAGGTGAGTCCATTAGACACTTATTATTAAAGCTGGAAAAGCACAGAACCCCCCAACTATCCGCTGCAAAAAACAGCGTGTATGTTTGTGTGGTGTCCAGCTGAACTGAGTTTGCTTCATCACACACACCAGAGCATGCAAACAGCTTTGACAAGTACATGCAGAGACATAACTCACCAGACACAGATACACACACTCCGACACACACTCCCCCTATCGCTCTCATTGAGACTCTGTGTGCTGTTCTGACGGATCTCAGTGTGAGCGTCAGTGTGTGAGTCTCTTCTTTTTTTTTTTTTTTCCAGGCGGCCATCTCTGCTCGGCCTTGCCATCTGTTCTCCATGCTGTGGAACACGGCGCTCCCTCTGGCTGCAGGCGTTTTCGCATGGTGGCAAAAATTGTCAACTGGAGTAAAAAAAAAGAAAATAAAAGCACTCTGGACAGAGGTGTCTCAGGGCGTGGCTTAGACTTTTGTCCTATTAACACAGTTGCCACCTGCTAAGGTTAGACACAAAAAGCAACAGAACCACATGGGAAAGCTGTCTGCAATGGCTCGGCTGACTGAGAGAGAATTTTTTTTAATAAAAATTTTGTTTGTGAAGATTGAAGTACTGTACTCCAATTATACAGGAGACTAAATCTGTATAATCTCATATTTACTTTGATCCATCCACTGATTCTCCACCATTTATCCGGGTCTGTGAAGTAGTGGCAGCAGGATACAAAAACTAACCTAAATGTCCGTCTCCATGACCTCAAGCTCCACCTGGAGGATCCCAAGGTATACCTAGGCCAGATGATATATAATCTTTCTAGTGTGTTCTGCGGCTGCCTCCCAGCAATTTGGAACATTGGTCAGATGTAAATTGAGATCAGCTTCATCTTCTTCTTCACCGTGACAAACGAGTAAAACACCAGTGACCTTCAACACTGGTCTGTTCGCATAGAACATAAAACTTCCCAAATGACTGATAATGACTTAGGTGTACCTCAAGGTTCAACTTTGGGTCCTCTGTTGTTCAGTCTGTATATTAATGACCTACCTGAAGTTTGTCCTTCTGCAGTAACTTAGAATAAAAAGTCAAATTCATTTCATCATTGTGATATTTTAAAGAAACATGGTTTTTAAACTGTGAAAATATGGTCAAATTTGCTGATATCTTGCTTGTGTTTAAAATGTTCCACAGTTTAGACCACCCCCACTCAATGAATTTGTTAAACAAAATCTTAACTCATCTGCCACAGCTACTTCCAGAGGTGACTGTAAAATACCATATACGAAACTTTGGACAGTCAGCCTTTTCATACCGAGCAGCGTGTACCTGGAACACGATACCTAAAGATCTAAGAAACATTTCTTCTCTTACCCCCTTTTCAAAAGCTATAAAACAGTGGTTACTGGACAATCAAATATGTTGTCATAATTTGCAGTAGTGCTTTTGTTATTGTTTTACATATTCCTGTACTCACATGCTGATGTATTTTACGTGTCAAATTATTTGTGCTTGTCTGATTTTGTCCGTGCTTATATAATTCGTGTTTTAATGTTTTATCCATGTTTTATCCATGTTTTATCCATGTTTTTGTGTTGTCTGCTTATGATTATAAGTGTATGTTTTTTAATGTTGTCTGTATGACATGTTTTAATGTTGCGTTACCTGCCAGGGGCTCCAGATGAAAATTAGTCTGTACGGCTAAATCTAGCTCATTTACATTTGAACATTGTCCTTCTCTTTTAAATAAATAAACAAACAAACACTGCACCAAACTGACCACCTGTTGATAATGAACAATACCTTGAGATACTTGGGGCAGCGACTCACTCTAAAACCAAAGGGGGTTCTTCTTCATGAAAGCATCCTTGAGATCAGTGTTTAATCAAATCAAAGTGTCTGGATTAATTTAAAGATTCTTAAAAGTGTGTGTTTGTGTGTATTAAAAAAAAGAAATAATAAAAAAAATATATCTATTAAGAATAAAGTAAGTAAAACACTAAAACTGTGTATGTGTGTGTAAAGAATAAATAAATAAATATTAAAAATTGAAATAAAATAAATAAATATATATCACTTGGTAGTCCCTCGCGCTTGACTGAAAACAAACGGTGATCATGCCTTTGAAGTGCTCTTGGCTGAAACACTGTGGAACACTCTTCCTATAGACTTACGATCTGCAGTCTCTGTTAACGCCTTTAGACTAATTTCCTTGAACTAGCCTTTGTCTCACCTCTTACTGTCTAGTGTTTGTCATTTTGTGTGTTTTCAAGGTCTGCTGTTGCTCTGTCATTGTCATTTCTTTATACTGTTTTTATGGTCTCATTTTTAACCATTTTTTCTCTCGTTAATCACTCTGTGACCCTACTCTGTGAAAGGTGCTCTACTAAAACAACTTTACCTACTTACTTAGGAGGCCAACAGAACTACGTCATCAGCAAAAAGCAGAGATGCATTTCTGAGGTCAGAAAGTAGACTCTCTTCCATCTAAAGATTCTGCCCATAAAAATCACAAACAGAACCATGACAAAGTACAATCTTGTAGTTTATTGCATGCTAATAAATGAACATGTTATTAATTGATTTATCATCTAAAAAAAGACATGCAACAAACAGTAGCTAGGTACGCAAATTTAGAGGTGAGTGTATACAGGTAAGTAAGTAAGCAGGTAAAGATTAAGTACACTGTCACTGCTCAGCAATGAATTGTCCACTGCCTCTAATTGAATTGGCCACTTTCAACTGTTGTTCTTTTCTTTTAATTTCTTTCATATTTTTGTATTTTTAAAGTTTATACATGTGAATTAACTGTTTTTGTGTTTTTATGTTGGCAAACCAGCTTCAACAAGCCTCCAATTGGCCCTTGAGGGCCAAATAAGTATTATGAATGAAACTGAAAAGTATGTACACAGGTACAGCTAGTACTACAAATAAGTAAGTAATGAAACCTATACAGTAGGTAAGTTAAGCATGAATGTATGCAAGTATGTATTAAGGCTGTGCGATATGACGATATCTTTTGTTTGACGATACGTGCCTCCACAGCTGCATGGTAGAATAACACCTGGGAATCTGGGAACTTCTTAAGTTTGACTTGAAAGAAGGAAAGATAGGAATTATGCACACAAACATACAAGGAAGGACAGATCCACGAACAAGGACATATTCATGCACCCATCTACACACAGACACAAGCATGCTGCGCCGCGAGCACCCCCCCACGCACGCACACACGCGCACAGGAGGTCCGCTGTGCCTCCCAGAATTCCCATCTGTTGAACCACCAGTCCAGGTTGGTCTTAATGAGAAATAATGAGCCTTCACTAAATAACAACAGCTTGGATGGATTTCACCTCCACTTCAGATTTTATTAGAATGGCACTAGTTCATTCTGCAAGTTACAAAATCCATTTTCAAAACAACATTTCATTTCCTTTTATGGGAACAAATACATTTTGAAGGTTATTGACTATTGGCACATTTGTATCATCTTATTATAGTTCATTTACAATGCGATCAAACATTAAGTTACTCACTGCAGGGTGCAGAAAAATCTTACTAAGAAACAAGTTTAAGTACAAGAGAATTTCCCCACCATTTACTTAATGAGGACATAAAAATTCAATCAGATTTCCACCTCTCTACGTTATGAGTACAAATCTGGATTAAAAGAAGCACATAATGGAAAGAAACGCCCTCCTTCAAATGTTGACAACTGTGGAACTGCTAGGCCTCTAACAGCTGTGTGTGTGTGTGTGTGTGTGTGTGTGTGTGTGTGTGTGTGTGTGTATTCGTACAAAGAGCACCAGCCATCAAGTGAGGGAATCCAACTGGCCTTGCACAATTTCAAGCTGGAAGAGAGAGGAGAAAAGGCTGAGTGTTTGAAAAAAAAATGATGCACACAAGAGAAACACAGAGAGAGAAAGGGAGAGAAAAGAGAGAACGAAGCTACAACATTTATCAAAGTATGAGGAAGTAAGGCAGGCAGATGTAATTTTTCAGGCAACGTCTGCCAATCAGGATGAAATGCAACATGGAAGATAGCCACTGAAACACAAAGATATATATGAAACATGAACATGGACATATTCGTGTTCTTACAAACACACACACTCCAAAACAACAGACCTTGTTGTAGAATTCAAGCAGCTCCTGGTGGTTAAAATCAACAAAGACATTTTCCTGAACCTGGAGAGAGTGAGAAAGAAAGAGTTGTAGGGTTACATCGGGTCAGAGAAGCATAAGAGTGACAGGAACAAACAACCTCAGGTAGGAAGTTCAGAGAAGAAGTACAAGAACAACAGAGCAGAAGCAGCAATAAGAGCACATGCGTAAGAGTCATGACCAAGAGTTCTTCAGTAAGCTTCTTGTGCTTTCTATAAAAACCTTCATTAATTATTAGTGCTCCCCGGTCAGCATGTACTATCCTCCAAGTCTTATCCATCTGAGTGTTTAAAAATACACTGAACCATACCCATCACTCTTTCTCCATTCTGTTTGGCTTACTTTTAAAAAGAGACTGGCCTGCATCATATGTAGCCCTCGCTAAATATGAAGCATGATGAGCTAAATATTGTTTCAACACTAAACTCATGCAGTAACCTTGCAAAGCCTGCAGTGTAATATAGAAAATTAGGCTCAAGATGGAAACATTGTCTAGTATATCTGATAAAGCAAGAGTGAATCATTTAGCATAAAAAACAAGCTAAGCTTGTAAGGATTTCAGATTTGAAAAAATGATTGTACAGAGCAAAAACTGGAACTCTTTATTTCCTTATTTCAACCTTTTTCTTACTTTAAAACTTTAAAAAAAAACATGAAAACCTGCTGAAATAATAACACATAACATAACAATAGTAAATTCATAATGTGAATATAGCCAGATGTTTTTTATTAGATTGAGTGGATAAAATAGTACCTATTACAAAGTCAGTAAGTAAATCAATATTATCAATATATACAGTGATAATGTAAATATATAAGCAACCTTTTAGCAATATAACAGATAAGGAAGCTTGTGTCTTTGTGAAGCCAGTATATGTAATCAAGATCTGTGAACAGTGCTCCAATATTTATTAAGTGAATATTTATATCTGTTTTCAGTTCAATGACAAATGCTATGTCAATTCTCAAACAATTATAGTAACTGTAAGATAATGTACACTGTCTCATTATCTGCTTATTCACCTGGAAGCTTATAGGGTCACCTGACAACCTTTTGCTTTTTCTCTCACCTTTCTGAAAAGACTGCTGGCTTGACAAACTACTGAGGGAAGCGAGGTTCCGCAGACAAACATCAGAAACCAAGGGCAACCATCACTGAGCTGCTATCATCATCAGGCTGAACAATAATCCACCCCCACGAGTGGGCGTAATGGCGAGACACTTTATCAACACCAATCATTGAGAAAATAGCTATAATGTGTGAAATGCTTTCTGGGTAGCGCAGAATGAGAAGGTCTTGTAGCCAACCAAAGTGCACTCAGTGTCCGTTGTGCTGAATGTTGATGATAGAACCAAACTCCGGGCGCCAACTAGGAGGGCAGAGGAGGGTAAGGAGGAAAGAAAGAAAGAGACAAACTAACAAACAAAAATGAAAAAAAAATCTGTGCAGAAAGACGACAAAACCACACGGTAGTTGTCTGATTGTACACTCCTGTCGCTCCTCCCTGCACTGTGGTGCTTAGAGACTAAATGGGGCTTTGGGGCAAGAATCTAACTGGCTGGGTGGGTGGGTGAGTGGAGGGAAGCCATGTGTCACCGCAAATTAATGACAGAGATATTAATTAGAAGCAACGTTAAAAGTCCATAACAGAGAGCACAGAGGGAAAATGTTATCTGTTGTCAAAGCCTCCACTACACAGCAGCTCTACAAGGAGAATGTAGGACAGCCTTGGATTTAGCTACAGAGGGAGCGCCGCAAGGACAGCCTCTGTAGGACAGGTAATCAAACAACTTATCAACCGAGTGAGATACAATGAAAAGAAAACGCACATCAAAGTAGTTCTACAAGGTGATAAATTATTTCTCAGAGTAAACAAGGTTGCTGTTAGGAAGTTATTTGATTTGAAATAAAAACTAAAATTTGAGTGAGTGCTTCCAACAGCACTGATTTGAACACTACTAGGTTTCCTATTAATCTTCACGGTGGCAAACACTACTATAATGAGGACAAACCAGAACAGCATATTCACTTATTTGGGTTGATGGTCCTCAATGTGCTTTGGTCACAGTAATACAAGCCAAGTTGGAAGAAGAAATAAACACTTGTCAGCTAATGGAGCAGTCTATATTATTGTCTGACAAAGGTGAGACAGAGGGCAACAGAAAATGCTGTTTGAGTGTGTGGAATATGATGTCAATCAAATCTAAGCTACAATAAAGTGAAGACAACAAGCCAGACTGTAACACTTCCTATCTGTTGCCCAGGGGTTGAGGATGAAAGTGTGTTTGTGCTTATGTGAATGTAAGACTGACAGTATGTTCTGATGAGAATTTCCAGGTACTGCTGGATATGTGTGAGTGTGTGTGTGTGTGTGTGTGTGTGTGTGAGAAACAGAGAAATGGTGATTTGTCTTGGGAACGTATGCACACGGGTGTGTTTGTGTATGTTTGGCCCATCCCATTGTTCCTCAGGGTTGAGATTTTGCCAGGCAGTAACCCAACAAGTCTCTGACAGATCTGGGCTAACACTAATGGGGATAGGATGCATCATCCTCATCATCACAGCCCTATACTACCACTACACACACACACACACACACACACACACACTTCTTACTTGCCTCAGTGCCAAAATCCTGTGTCAGGATAGAGAAAACAGGATTAACCCGTGAAGATAATCACAAATTCACTTGGATCTGGCGTTCCATATACACTACATGTTGGAATATATTACAACAATATAGGCTACACACTAAGGGAGATCCAACACACAAGAGAGAGAATAAACTAAGAAAAGAAAAATAAACATGTGGAAGAAATCAAGAACATTTCTCCAAACTTATCCTTTAACAACTTCTGAAAAAAGGGACTAAATATTCTCTTGCAGCTGTTGGTACAAGCCCTAATAGCTTTCGACAAGGTTACTTGTACAATTCCCTAGATGAGCTAACAAAGTCAAGGAGGGATAATAGCGGAATAAGCTCGATATGGATTACAGCATAAGCCCTCAAACTCAAACTGGGGAAACCACAATGTTAACAAAATTCTGGTTTATTGCAACCTGGGTATTATTTTCATAGCTTTGGCCTTCATTACTATCGGTGATAATTATATTCATCAATTTGGTTTTTAAAATCTGGGAGTGTGACAACAGCTAGCTAAAAAGAAGTCGGACACGCAGTCTGGATTTAAACAACCCACCCAAGGTTAGCCAAATCAATTTGGAAGAGAAAACAAAGATCAACAGTAAAATTATTACCCAAACTTACAGTTGTAAACAGTTTAAAGACCGACATAATTACTGACATTTCGGGTGTCCTCAATTTGAGGTTTACTTTCAAATCAAGTGGTGGATCTCTAAGCACTAGTGGCATGGCTACGGTCGGCAACGAAGGGATTTCAGTCAGTCGCTCAGTTCACCACTTTGGCCAAGACTAAAATGTCTAAAAGTTGTACTGACATTCTTGGTCTCCAGATGATGATGTCTAGTGTCCTTAGTTATTCCCCAACATTTCCTCTAGCACCACCATTGGGTTGACAATTTAGTTTTTTTGTGAAATCTTTCAACAATTACTGGTTGGATTGCCATAACTTGTGGTAACAGCTCTCTCATTCATTTGAACTGAGCCAGTGTGCACGTGCAATGGGGCTGTCAACGCAGGGACACTAGCAAAAAAAGTTGAATCAGGCTCTACTGGCCGATCAAATACATGTAAGGGTGCATTCCTGGTAGATAACTTCGTAATGTGAAAGCTTTATCTCTCCTGTTTACCTCGTGACTGTTGTGACAAAAGATAAAATAGTTGCTGCAGGCTGATTTTGGGCTGAATGCCCGCTTTGTCTTGTTCCTGTACAACCTGTCTAATTGTCTTCGTGCTCAAGACTTTTATGATGGCCATGACTACACAAACAAAATCTAAGTTGCAGTATCATAAACCAGAATTTCCCTTTGAACTAAAAAAGCCTACTCTACCTGATGCTCAGAGAGCAACAAATCTGGTGTCATCTTAGATGAACAACCTGTAACCGCTGAATTCATGTTAAGAGAAGCCCACTTTTTATGATTATAAGCTTCAAGATGTTTGTGTGTTCTTCAGTGAACCAATCAATGTATTCCAACTGATGAAAGAATGACACGTTCAACACGCCACGCTTTTATCCCATCAAGTTGTTACCGGTGTCAGAAATGTCAGTTTATTTAAGACCGTGGTCTACGGCATCGAAGCAGTGATATTCTTGTACCACAAGGAGTCTGTGTGAATGAGGCTGGGTGGACGCAAAAAGGCACTATTCATCAATTATTTGCCTCAGTGCAATAAAGAGTAGCGTGGATTTGAAACACTTGTCAAAGCAGTGAATTTTTTTTTTCTGAGTGCTTCTCAGAAACTGAATTTCTGACTTCTCACTGATAAAAGCAAAGACAGGAAGGGTGGGAATAAGGAAAGGGAGAGGGAGTAGAAGATGACAAAGAAAATAGATTGACAAAAACAAGGAGGGAAGGGGAGAAATAGATATGAGAGCAATGAGCATGTGAAGTGAAAGCAAGAGAAGTAAAGAAAGTAAAGAAACACAAAGACAGAGAACGAAAGCTTAAGTAACATAATGAAAAATTGTGATAACCCAAGGGAGCTTTCATTGTAACAAACAACCAAAAGCATCTCAAACATCAAACTGAAAAGAATTCACTGACAGGAAGAATTTGTCTTACATCCAGAAATTGAACTTCAAACCTAATATAACAACAAAGCTGTCTATAAATTCACAAAGAGAGAAAGAGAGAAATGGGGCAACACTTTTAGTGTCTGTGTGAAACTGTCTGCTGGGTAAAGAAATCTTAAAATATGCATGGCGAAGTCCATACCAGACAGAGACGAAGTGAAGCCAATCAGGCTCAAGTGTCGACAACAAGTGCCAATCAATCTTCTGCAGTATAGCCAAATGACATATGTACTTGTGTGAAAGTTTGTGTGTGTCTTGGAGGCAGAGAAGTTTCTGAGTTGTACTATATGTGTGCATAGTTTTACCACTTGCTGCTAACTCCCTCTTTTAGTCTGAGGAGGCTGTCTCTCCAGGAGGAAGGAAGTGTTCAGACTGTTAACAGCCCTACGTTAAGAAAATGCAACAGACGGTGTGGGTGTGTTGCTATAGGTAGCAGTCAGAAGATAAAAGCTGGGTCCAGGAAGACCTGTTCGAGTTATATATCAGTGACTTTGTAGGCTTATCAGACTCCCAAACACTAGACAGCAATTTATAATACAATGAGACATAATTGTACAACTCTGTAAGTAGTGATGATGAACTAGAGGAATACACTGTTCAGATTACAAAAAGTAATCCTCCAGGTATGTGCTGTTGCATGTAACTGATGGATCAACACAGTGCATTGCTGGAAGACGTTGCATTGTGGTTACAGCACATTTTGAGCCCGTGTTTTCTCATAGTAAGGAATGGAGAGACAGCATATTTCAATGCAGCATATTGTCAGTCTGACAATGGCCTAACCATAAGGCAAAGGAAAGGTTTATGCTTACAATTAACTGGTGGCTAAAACATGATTACCACCTCATGAAGTTCCTACCCTGCAAACATTGTGTTTGTTGGCTCACCCAGACATGACAGAAACATCACAGGTGGCAAATGAAACCAAGTCCATTCAGTGGTGGACACGTTTTTTCCCTCTGCGCTATCTGGGTGCTCAATTTTCCTTGTCGCTCTTTCTCTCTGAGTGTGTCTGTTCCTTTTTCCTATCTGTGTGAATGGTGTGCTACAGTTTTGCCTCTTGTGTGTTTGTGTATTTCTGTCCTCTTCCAAGTCTTTATGGTGGAGAGGAGGTCGTGTGGCTCAGGTCCTATCTGTTTGTCGAAACCTGAAGTTGCTCAATGCCACCCACCCCAGATCAATTCTTCATATAACAATCTGTTTATAAATTTGTCATCATGATTGTCTGTACCGTAATTTCACTTTGTTCTATTCTGTACATATGGCATCTATTGCATGTCTGTCCGTCCAGGGAGAGGGATCCCTCCTCTGCTGCTCTTCCAGAGGTTTCTTTCCTTTTTTCCCTGTTAAAGAGATTTTCCCGAATATAGAAACTAAGGACAGAGGGCGTCAAAAGCCCCTAGAGGGAAATCTGTGATTTGTGATATTGGGCTATATGAATAAAATTGACTAAAACTGACTTGGAGCTTTCTTAACCTAAAGCTTGTAACTTAACCCAGAAATTACTGTAAAACTTCAAATAAAAGCCTAGGCACAATTAGGTGCCTGTCCCTTTTACTGGTCTGGTATGTCTAGATGTTTTGACAAATAAACGCAGGTCCCAATTAGAAGATGATTAGATGTATAAAACCTGTTAAAGCCCACCGGGTCACTTGCTTGAGCTAGTCCTAAACTGCTTAGGTTATACATACCAATATAAATGTTTATACTTTTTTCAATATGGACATGCTACACATCATTAAATCGGTAACATTCTCCACAACTCAATCGTTAATTTCATTTTACAGAAACAACGAGCACCAAAGTATTGTTCGGTATGCCACATTCACACAACGTCTTAATTAGGAGAAAAAACATTGTGACTGTAAAAAAAGAAAAACAAGAAAAAGAAAAAAGGCCTGTTAATTTTCTTTAAGCTTTGATTTATTCCACTTGGCATCACACATGAAATAAACAGTTCAACACATCCATTGAATCCACTTATATTGGCCGTTCAGAGTATTTATATTTAAAATGATATTTATGTTACCACAACTAGCACAAAATGTGCTGTAGTTCATTCTTGCTCGACTAAAAAGCCTTTCTGCTTCTTTCAATATGACACCTGCACAGCATTAATTCAGCATCACATTAAAGGGTTACTGTAATTTTGCCAGCTCAAGCTCTCTGCAATGGAAGGATATGGTGTATTATAGGTCCACTATGTCACTTTGCTACATTATATGTCTTCTGTGACTGTGAGCTCTTTGACAGTTTGTCCAATTGGAGCTCTCTGCCGCTGCCTGGTCACTGACTTTTGCCTGACGGAGAGAAATCTTGACAGTGAAAGACAAAGAGACAGAAAGAGAGGCTGAATGCACAGGAGGCTGAGCTGTCAGATTTTGGCAACCCTTTATCCCTTTGACACACACAATCTTCTTTGTTTTTTGGCCTCAGTACACATCCTTACCATTGTTAATAAAAAAATGCTGATGACTCAGTTACTGCTGGTCAGTCTTTTCTTCTATCTTTCAACTTGTCTGCGTGCTTCACTACTTCTCTGTCTCTTGGCCAGCTTACAGCAAACGTAGGATATGTGTCATTCCTGATTGTCAGTTAGCTTACAATACACGCATGTCTGCCAACCTGTCTGCCTGTTCTCCTCTCTGTCTGTGTGCCAGCCAGCATTCACAAGCTTCCCTGGCTGTCTGAGCTGCATTCTGCCATCTTGCTGAAGGATGATCAGCAGGGGTTATTTTTTGAGGACATGAGGAGGGTTGTCTGTCACTGGGCATGCACGCAGGTGACAGCACAAATAAAACTGTTGCATGAAGACACCGGGTGATATTTTTCACAAATGCGTAATTGTGTGGAATAAATTGGCATCTCAACATCACTGCCACTCATTTTTTAAAATCAGAAAAATGAGATGAAAATGTTTATCTTAAGTCAACTGCTTGGTCTTTTTGTATGCAAGTTAAGCTAACAACCATGTCAAACCACACACTGGTAGCTTGGATGTAAAATGAACAACTTATTGAGACATGAAGCATATGCGGGCACACTTTGCTTGTGCATAAAAGTGTTTTTGGTGCGCTTGAGGATGCATGCCTTCTCATATGTGTGTGTGTGTGGGTGGGTGTTCAGCTGCATAGCTGTCTGTCACTAAAACAGATACTCTGTCAGGTAGCTGTGCTGTCAAAACAGTCTTGTAATGACTCAATAAAGTTTTTTGTTGTTTGCTCCATTGGTGTGCTGCCTCCTCTTTTGTGTTGCGAGTGTTTCTGTCTGTACCTCATTACCACTGTTGAGGTGTTAATTATGTTCTTGTAGGTAGCCACTTGATTCACTTTGGAACCAGTATCTAGTAGGTTATCTGTTAGAACCAGTATTTGTCTAACTGGCATGCCCCAGGGAACTGACTTAGCGAAGCTGACAGGTTAGTGTGGGCTTTTGCTTTAGCATATAGACTGGATTTAGTGATTTACTTTTGCACTTAACCTTTCTTGACTCCATCTTGTTTACTTCTGATTTGAAAATGCTGACAAAGCAATCTTGTGAAGTCAAGATCATGTGATAGGATTGAATGTCCCAGAAGAGTTATATGGAGCTTGAGGAGAGATTTTGTCAAATCCCAAAATGTTTTGCAACCCCTCCGAGAACAGGGTGGTAATACGAAGCTAGTTTGACACAGCCAGGCTTTCTTTGCATTAGCTGACACGAGAAAACCTAAAACCCCAAGCAGAGATAATGGGTATCACAATGGTGGTTATCAACTTTTTTTGTTAACCCCGGTTTTCTGCATTAGGCTCTCTGCACATTCCCATAAGACTTACACACAAAATGTACCAATCGTGTGCCACCACCAAGGGGAACAGACAGTTGTTACAACGGAGAGCTATGAGGAATGTAAAAAAAAATATTTTGGCGAATAGCAACACTGTTGCTGCAAATAAGGCAAGAGAGGAATTTTGGCAGAAAATTACAAATCAAATTTTTATGATTTTGGATTTAATATTAGCTCTGATAAATACCAACAGACAATTTTAAAATATAAGATAAAAGATAAGATAAAATTGTGTAAATTTTTTTTAATTCTTTTAATATGACCAGAAGCAATCAGAATGTACCAACTGAATGCATATGGGTTCCCGTGGCATCACGATGCTGTAACCGCACGGTTTCATTCAGTGGTATTACGGCTAAGCAGGTGTGCATATATAACACATTTCGTTAGCTGAGATTTTATGTCACTCATGGAGAGTATAGTCAGGAAAAGAATTAGCAAAAAGGCGACTTTTTCTTTTACAGTTGATGTAGAACCGAGACCCTGAACATCACCTCCTCTGGAGGCGTTGCATTGCAAGTTACCATAGTGAACTAGCCAAGTTGACACTTCGTGACACTGAAAAGTCTGGCTTTAGGTTCAACATGTCGCTTCGTAGTACACCTCTTAGGAACGACCTTGCAGCAACAGCCAGAGTTTCACAATGAACAGAAAGTGACTCTTACTCAGAAAAAAGTGACCCTTTCTTGTTGGTCGAAGCTCCAGGCAGTAAATAAAGTGTATTTTCACTCCCTCCTCCACAGGGGTTTTCCTACATATGATCAGCATAATAGAGAGTTTGAAACCCTGAACTTTTAAACCAAAATGATGTTTAAGATGTGCAGCATTATCCTACTTTTGAAATGGAAATCTGTCCTTTAGTGAGTCTTCTGAAATAAAGAATTCAATCTCGATGTCTTTTAAGGGTTTTATTCTTCGCAAAGGGTCATACAGACATACAGAGTGCAAACAGTCTGCAGAGTGTAAGACAAAGAGCCAGTGTAGAAACAGGTTTATACTGTAAGGGTATTACGCAGCTATCCAGGAGAGGAAGAGAGTAGGGACCATCTGTCCTGAGATGAAGGCCTATCAAGGACAGTCAGATAATAAAACTCTCTAATGAGCATCTTACCCATGGGAACTTCACCTAGCTGTAACATAATAAATATATTATATATATAATATAATCAAATACCACACAGCGAAACCTTTGTATATAATAATGAAGCATGCAGGGTGAAACAGTAAACAGAGTAAAATATCAATTTTCCACCACACTTTACTTATTTGTACAGTAGCTTATCAACTGTTCACATCACCTAAAGATGGTCCAGTATCCATTTGGATGATAAAATGAACAATAAATCGGGCCCTGAAGTTTAATGAACATCTTCAATAGCTTTGGATATTTTTCCCCCTTCAATTAACCATACCTGTACACAACATTAAGCTCCTCTTATGTGTTACTTTCTTCTTCAGCAAACATTGCACCCAGTGGCTGTACACAAATCTGAAATGTGCCAATCAACAGGAACAAGAAAAAAAACTCAATAGCTCAAAAAACAAGCATGTTTAATGTTCCCATGACTCTTTGAAAAACAGCCTGTAGGAGCCACATATGCACTGTGCACTGATGCTGAAAAGGGGACACCATGAGCTAGTATCCATCTCAACAACAGCGCCCTGTAGCCATCGTACAGTGACAGACATGGAACCTGAAAACGTCAGCCATTCACTAAAAGCCTGTTGACTACAACAAATAAGAGCTGTCAAACCCAAACATAAGAAACTGTCAATCTCCTCTGGTATTTATATCAGAAGTGAGCACAAGCAGATATGTGCGCGCGCGCACACACACACACACACACACACACACACACACACACACACACACACAAACAGATACAGTCCTATTCTTCCAAATATATTAAGAGAAGTTATTTTCCAAACCTCTATCAGACTTAGGACACAGAAGTGGTGACATGTTGGAAAACCCTTTCTTTACAGTAAGGGCCTCCCGAATGCATGTAAAGGGGCCAACATGTCACTCAGTCTTTCTAATATCTATGATATCCAGAAAACACTTGGGAATGAACTGGCCCAGAACATTCCATCAGTCTGAATATCGTATCCCCCTTAACTTTTTTCTTTTTCAACAGGCCCTTTAATAACACTCTCATTCAATCTAAACTCTATAAAACCACAGGGAGTAAATAATAGCATAGAAGAGTGGAGTGTATGCTGCTACCCAAGAGGAGACAGTGGGAACTTTGACAACAATCAAAAGAAAAACAAGGCTGGCAAAACAATAAACAAACTTTTGCTTTGTTTTGTGCAGAGACATGGGCTGGGAGGAGGCAGCAGGTTCCAGGCCTGACAGGATGAATTTCTGAAAACAAACCGGGACACACAAATAAACAAAAGGCTGCACATACACCATAGACTCACGGGCATGTATATACACAAGCCAGCATGGGCATTAAGGCCCACACACCCAAAAACACAAACAATAATCACACACAAACGTAAGGGTAAGTGACGCACATAACAATTAGCACCGGTAACAGTAATTCCCATGAATGGATTATACACCGGATGTTATTCAGCCCTGTTAATAACAAGTGGTTGTTGTTGTAGTTATCTTTTCATACAGAAGCTGATGTTTTTATTATTTACCCATTACGTTTAGCTAATTAGTTCAACCATTTATCCATTTCTTTTAGCCAACTATTTCAACTGTTTATTCATCACTATTTTAACTTCTCTGCTTACTTGCTAACTAGTTTCCATGCACCCTCTATTGCAATAAGTTGTGTTAATATGTTACAACTGACTGAAGTCAATGGGCAGTCTACTGGTCATTATTAGTAGCTGAATTAACTATCACCGTCATAAAGTAACTATCATCTAACTAACTGAAGTAACTATCATCATCATAACACAGATATTCGTTGCTGCCTGTGACCTCCCTTCTCTCACACACTTCATGCTGTTTCACAATCACTTAGTGTTTCTCCGTCTCCTTCCTCCTGCTGAGGTGATTCTGTCTCCATGCACCCCCTCTCATCTTCTCTCCATCTCTCGTTGACGAGATACATCACCCTCTCTTGATCTATTCCTTTTCTTTATGCCTGTAACTTCACCTCAGCTCCTGTCCCCTGTTGAATTAAGTGACGCCTTGTTATAAACAGCCCATCAGTGAGCTGTCTGTCCATAGCGTGGCTGTGGACTGACATTTATTAAGAGTCAGCTCAGCCTGCAGTCTCCCTTCCCTCTCTCCGCATCCCCATATGAATACAGAGGACCAATTAGAGGAGGAACAGGGCTTAGAGACATGCTTGGAGAGGCAAGGCCACAAACGCAAACAAACACCCAAACAGATACGGCCGAACAAATGGAGGGATGTTTGGAGGAGGAGACGGAGACAGAGGAAGAAAGAAAAGAAGAGAGGAGGAGAGAGGAAA
The DNA here is from genome assembly GCF_021292245.1 of Micropterus dolomieu. Taxonomy (NCBI): domain Eukaryota; kingdom Metazoa; phylum Chordata; class Actinopteri; order Centrarchiformes; family Centrarchidae; genus Micropterus; species Micropterus dolomieu. The sequence goes on along the minus strand of NC_060170.1, from coordinate 16,929,816 downwards.
AGGTCTGAATATATCTCACCAAGAAGCTCTTTTGAGGAACACAAACTGAAATGAAATGGGGACACTACCTACTGTGCTAAATGGGTGCTGTAAGAAAGGCAGAAGACTTGCTTAATAAATAAACAGCACCTTTATTCAAGACATTAAACACACTCGGACACCCTGCACAGTCAAATTGGGGAGCAAATTCTCATTCAACTATGATGAGGCTTGACATTTATGAGCAGCAGGAGGTAGCTAAACAAATAACATCCTCGTTGGTGGGCTAAATAGGACGGCGGCTACTTTGCCTATTGGTTTTGTTTCACATGGATGAGGTCACCTGTGTCCTGTCAGTGCAGTTTGTGTGCACTTGTTCATTATTTTTGTGTGTGTGTATTGTCCATTCACCTCCCCAATTACAATCCACCACATCCTGTGTTGTGGTTGGGGACAATGGGAACATGACTAGGCTTCCACCAGAGCATAAATCTCCCACATCCGCCTTCTTCTTCACATGCTATGCAGCAAGACACAATACAGCAAAAACACAAGCGAAAATTATTGATGATGATGATGATGATGATGATCTACCTGAGAGGGATCCATTTATATATTAATTACAGGGAGGAGACGGGAAGACAGGGAAACACAGAACAAAAGAAGCCCTTTCAGACCTGGAATCTGGATTCCTCTGTCTGTTATAACAATTAATTTTTGCCTTTCAAAAATAGGCCGCCATTCTGGGCAAGTTCCATTTTGACTTAAGACAGAACTGCTATTCATAGTTTTCAATTGACGTCACATTCCAAGGAAAACGCTCCCTTGGAGGGCAAAAAAGACGTTATTTTCCGCTGCCTGCCAACCAGTAAGCAAGTGATACACTGTTACTTTGCATTGCCAAAATGCTGGATGGTTGTTGTGCTTTCGGATGCACTAATCTAGGAGGAGACAAGCCGGGGCTGTGTTAGGTGAGGGATTCCCCACAAGGTAAACGTAAACATTCCGCAGTCGAGCAGCGGCAGGGGCCTGGCGGTTTTTAACAGTAGAAATGCGGCAGCAGATGCTATAACGTTATATGGATCAGATATTTCCCAACACTTGCAGTTTGTGTTCATATCTTTCTTATTCTTAAGTTGAATGGTGATCCAAATAAAATTTGACGGCTTTTGCGGCGTCTCTACAGGGGAGTCGCGGTATGAGCCACTATGTTGGTCTGTTGTTTTGCCCACCAGGTCACTTTGCAAGTCATGTGACCTGTTTGAAAAAAACAATGAATTAATAGAGCTACAATGTTTGCATGGTATGTGGCATCTGGCATGCAAGACCACGGAAGGCATCACGGGAGGTTTATTGCATGGACAAGGTGAGTGACCAAAACATGTCATGTAATGTACTAATGATAGTAAATATTTAAAATAAATGGAAATAACCTCTCTCAAAGGAGACCTTTCAACTCAGCAGGAAAAACACAGGTGTAACTAAAAACATTAGCACAACATAAAGGCCCTGGAACAGAGAAATCCTCAAGTTAATGCAACCACCATTAATGTTATTAATTACAACTGTACATTACAGGCTGTGTTATGTCTCCGGTGAAAATGGTCCAAAGGCATTTACAGATTGTGAAGCATGATGCAAGGGGATAGAGAGGTACACAGAGACAAAGAGGAAGGGACAGACAGACAGTCAGCAACAGTGGTGCTGAAAGAACAGAGTGGCCTCTGCTGGAGGTCATTTGTCAGGTCATTAGGTTCCCCAGTTAATGAAATAAAAGAATAATAAAGAATCTCTCTGTACTGTCCAACACAGAGAGTTGGTTGTTTCGGTGTGGAGTGTCCTCTTTCACCCACCACTTCCCACCCTACACACATGACTACACACACACACACACTCTTTTTCTTTCTGTGTGTCTTTCTCTTGTACGTACACACACACACACACACACACACACACACACACACAGCTGACAGTCTTTAGGTGGGCATGGGTGGGATTTTCACACGCCTCGCTCCCCAGAGCCCATTCAGTACAGTACGCAGCATGGCAGCAGGACATACACACAAAGCCTGGGATTGTCTGCACCCAGTGGGCCACTCACTGAACTAGAATGACAGAAACACACTGAAGCACGGATGCAGTACATACACAGGCTCACTACAGACATGCCTGAGAAGACACACACACAAACAAACACACTGCATTCAGAGCCTTACTTCTGAGAAGCAGACGTCTAAAGAGCAAACTCGGTCTTTTCGGGGCCTACAATTTAAAAAAACACATGGTTGGACAGAGTCACTATCTGATAAGCTAACTTCTTAACTAACTGATTGACTGAGTTATTCGAAAAACTCAATTACAAAGTACCAAGTAGTACTAAGAAATTGAATCACTGACTATATGAAACTCACAACCTCACACGTACCGTTAAGCTGAGGCACAGGAGTGCTCAGAGTTAGGCAATACATTTTGTTCTAAGCTCAAGAAACTCAGTTGCTAACAGAACCATTAATCAATAAATATTCCTACTATCAACCTGCAACCAGGCTTTTGCGAAGATAAATGCAGATTGTGGAAAGCTCAGCTGTTCCACTTTGATGGGCGCTGCAGTGTCATAAAGGGATTTTTGAGGCATTTTTAGCAGTTAATTCATAAATAATAGCACAGGCCACCACTCAGGGACTTTAAAGAAATAAACACTTGAATGCCACTGCCTGTTCTCTTAATAAAAGCATTGGTCCTGCTTATTTTATTAGGCACAGCAGTAATACAAACTATCTTTCTCGCTCTCTCTCTCAAACACAGATTGTTTCTTTCAGGACTGACAAAGGATCAATAGTCCAGAAAGGCAAATGAATTACAATTAGTTGTTAGTAATTCTAATTCATTGAGTGCTTTATTTCCTTGAAATATGTGCACACACCGTGCTTTTAAGTATTTCATTTGTGCAGCATGTTGGAGGACAAGGCTTCTTCTTCTTCTTTTCTTTCTTCAACCCAAGTACATCCAAGGTCTCTTTCTTTCTCATTCTCTCACTGTCTTCCTCATTTCTCTTTCAAGACCTCTGTCAACCAGCACCAGTATTAAACTCTTCTATCACACAGCCTTTGTCAAGTATGTTCTCTTCTACCCTCACTGTGCATGTAGGTGCACAGCCATGCAGAAAACTAAACACATTTTCAATAATAGTTGAAGACAGCAATTGCAGTGCCTGTGGATGCAAGTTGTTTAACAAAAGATTGTGAGACAATGATTAGACCAACTATACGGTGCAAATAAATTACTAACAACACAAAAATACTGACTCATGCAAAAAAGAAACAACGCATCACCAATGACAGATCAACATTAATTTCCCATAGGAAGTTATAAAAGTACTTCATAACAGAGACCCAACAGTAATTTAACATTTGCTTAGAATGTTGTATTAGCAACACATTAGCCTCACACAACTATGTTGTGTCTCAATTCAGATACTTTGATTAGTACGCTAATGCGGTACACTGCGTACATATGTAATTACTTGCATAGTGCATACATTTCGCTAGGGTAGTGTAGTCTCAAATCGACTGCGGATGTGGGGTACTTACTGGAAATGACTATCGCAACTTTTGACTGCTTCTTCTTCTTTTTTAATGGCAAAATGTAACCGGGCCAGGGTTTCCGCTAAGTACATTTGCCGCTGCACAATTATTGACACTGCTGCTTCAGAATTTTCTGAAAAGTCATGAAGTCGCAATTACACAACTCTGCGAAGGCTTTTAGTTTGACAAGACAGTGAAGACAGGTCTGCAGAACGCTCTAGAATCTCTGCGATTCCACACCCCTGGCGACACACATCAGAGGAGAGGCAGGGAGAGACGAGTAATGAGAAAGGCAGCAAGAGAAAGGTAGATTTAAAGAGCTAACGTTAAGTTAGATAGATATTTACAGTTTAAAAGAGAATTCACCGTCAAGGCCATTGTCACCCAAGCTGTGTGCGTGGTTGTGTTACTTAAATCCAGTAACTGCACACTACACCACTGGCCTTGTTGAAAAGCAGCCTGTATGACCCTTTCACAAACTGCAGAAATTGTTTCCTTTTCCATTAATGGCAAGCCTATTTAGTCTTTGCAGAACAAAAGTAGGCATTTTGCCACACTTCTCAGTGTAAATGCACTTATACGCTCAAGTATCGAAGGGTAAGAATTGAGACACACCACTAGTATAATGGATAGCTTGGGTAGTGCTAAACTGATTACAGAAAAACAAAATTTTACTAAATCACAAATGAACAATTACAAGATTTGTATACAACAGTTGTAATAAGAAGAATACCTACAGCTAATATGCCAACAAGGATATGTGGAGAGAAGATAAAAGATATCTCTCAATATTTGCATTAGGTTCTATAGTGGAACTACATAGTTGCCTTTGATTATGTAACTAGCCCAATGTAAACACTCTGAACAGATGCCCAGATTTACCTAATTAAAGATGCAATATAGCAATTTTGGCCACAAGATTAATTTCTGAAAGCATAAATACTCCACAAACAGGTATGTTATTTAATAATTCACATTGTTGCGGTAATAAAACACTACTGTAAATTAAATTAATGATTATTTAAACACCAAAGCGGCCATCTAACACCGGGTCCTGTGAGAAATCTTTTCATGGCAGATTATCACTGGGTCATATTTTTGTGTAATGACTTGGAAAGCAAAGCTATTCCTGAATTGACTATTCTCCTAAAATCAGTCAAAGCTGCAGCTTGTGGGTCCAACAGTCCAATGTGGATTTGATACCAAGATAAATATATGCTAAGGGACATCTGTCAGCCAGTGATGAGGCTGGGTTTCCACTGTTCTCCATTTAAAGGCATACTAAACAAACCAAACAAAGTCAGAAGAAAAAACATTCTCATTGCCTCCACACTTAGGCTTTTGAATATATTGTTTGCCAGTGTGAGTGTCAAGCTACAATTTGGGATAAATCTGGCTCACATCTTGCAGGGTGCGTGCATTTGTGGTGCTTCAGAGGCAGCATGGTAACATCTGTGCTCATCAGTGGCCTCTGTGAGCTAACTGATGATGACTGGGACTACCGCACCACTGCCACATCCTCCATCCTTGCCTCTCGCTGCTTAGCAGCCCTAACTTTAATAAAAAACACTTCCATGCAAGCATGGAACTCAAAAACATGCATGCACACATGCACGCACACAGCCAAATTTTATGGGGTTAAAGGCACTGGAGTACTTTTTGCGGTGCCTGTGACACTTCTGAACTTCTATGACAAATGTTCTATGACCAATTCCTCTCCTCCCTCTCTTTGCCTTGCTCTCGCAAACTTCTCTCTAGTGAGGTAGAGCCACATTATTATTCAACCACACGGGAATCTCTCCCTCCTATCCTGGGGGAAATATGACAGCTCCTCAACCCCTCTATCCTCCTCTCTCCCTACTGTGGTCAGTGTTGAATAGAAACAGAGTCTGGTTCTGATCAGCCCTGTAGTCAGCACGTCTGCAATGCGTCATCTGCCATATGGTGCGGTTGCTGGTTTCTCCATGGCCTTACGGTCTATATGCCTAAACCAATATATGAGGAATAAGTGCTTCTCTCATTGATTTGATGCATTTCCATTGCCTTGTGTCAAGTATTTCTGCTCCCTGAAGATTATGACATAAATCATTCAAGGTTTCTGACACGAGTATTTTACCTTAAAAAACACAGCTATGTCAGTTCAAAATGGTTGATTTTTTGCTTGGTCATTTTCTCACCTAATAACTGTTCTTAGATCATGCTTCATGTATCAGCCAGGTCCCATTACAGATCCAGCCAGCATCGCCCTAAGCTGCGCCAACGGCAGCGAGAAGAGACTGACACACACCATGCCATGTACAAAATAGATTGTAAATTTTTAACTAGTGAATCTGGGGCACTTTCTTCATCTTCTAGAAGACTCAGGGATACTTATTGATGTCTGACATCAAAAACATCCCAAACCACTGTATATATAATACATATATTCTGCACTTTATTTTAATTCTGTTCTTGACACATACAATATACTTCAGCAAAATTCACCGTTAAAAGCCCGGCATGTGATGCATGACTGATAACTACTCGTAATAAAAGGAAATACATGCAGAAGTCTTTTTGGATTTCTGATTAAAGCTCACCGTATGGGTCGGATGAAGGAAGCAGTGCAAGCCATTAAGCTTTGCCTACATCAAATCAGTTCACCAGCTACCTAAGCTTAACAATCTGAATCTGACAAAATGGTGTGGTTCATGACTATTTCATTGATGTATGAACTTGAACATTTGTAACAAAAGCCTCCAGAGACTTTAAATCCATGCACACTCTTAAAGACTCATCTGAGACAAGGCTCAGACATCTTTTCATCATCTTAAGAGGAATCCTGAGGTTTCAGCCCCTGTAGTGAATTTGTGTTATGTGAGCAGCAAGCAGCAGAATGCAAAAAAAATAAATTGTTGATACACCTCTCTCCCACATCCCTCCAAACCTTCCACTCATAGTTCACACACTTTAACTTCACTCTTGCTCGTTTCTTCCAAAAAAACCCTGCACATTTTAAGCTCCTACCAGTGCATTTTACACATCCATGCTGTTTTATTACTGTGTTACTTATCACCATGTGATTCACAAAAAGCTGTGAAGTTGCTCAAGATAAGAAAGTCAGTCCAATGCCAGCTTAACATGAGTTGTATTCTCATCTTTCAGTATCAGGTAGTCTCTATGAAAGGTAAGGAAGATAAACGCAGAGGAGCCCGTTTGCACCTGACTGCCTTTTCAACATTCACTCAAGTGACTCACAAATGACAAATTAGAATATTTGAATATAGTCAACAACATACCAGAAAAAACAAATGATAGAAATTGAGGGAAGGGGACAAAGAGAAGAAGCCTAAAAATGAGCAATTTCATTTCAAGAGTGAAGCAAGCGAGAGAAGTTAATCCATTTCATAGTCACCCACCACACCACCCTTCATATGTGGTCTGTGGGAGTGGCAAGGGCTGGGCTGGCCTAGATACATGCAAAATGAATAAAGCCATAATATCCTTTGATACAAGTCTTTGAAACGTGTTCAGCTCCGAGCAGCATCTGTTCCTACTTTTAATCTGATTAGGGTGTTTCTCTAAATACAGCCAAGTATTATCGTCATCAGCAGGCGTTATGGATAGGAGGATGTGACATGATCAATGGAATGCACTAATTTGGTGGAAAATAAAGTCAATAATCCCTGTTAATTCAATTTCTCCATGTACATATTTTACTCCGTCAGAGACTATGAGATGCACAAAGCAGTAGCTAAGAAAAAAAAAAACACTATAAACACAATAATGTTGATTATTAATAATGCTGACTGGTGTATATCTGAGATAGCAGAAGTTTGATACTGTGCTCTCCATCTCCAACAATCTGTCCTATGTGGCCTATTTAGCCCAACCAACATCCAGCATCTGAAAACGACCAGACCTCAAAGTCTGTGAAGCCTCTCCCCATGCTCGTCATTACCATGTTTGTTTATCTACTGCTTGCTCCCTCAGAGGAACACCCAGCCTTGTTAAGGAGGGAGAAGAAAGCTTTAAAAGTGGAAATAAGGCATACATTTCAGTCCGGTCCCAGAACGATGCGCAGTACCGAGCTATTTCCATAATGGTAGCTTAACAGGAGATAGCCGGCTGAGCGAGGGGCACGTCGCCCTCATTAAGGCACTCGCTCAGGAACAGATTAGCGCTTCATTAACATACAGAGAGAAGCGGGGGAAATTACCACTCTCCATTTCACAGTCTAAAAGGCAGGCGAAGACCAGAGTTAGAGATAAGTGGTGGGGAAAAGATGGACTCAATTTGGGGAAATATAAAAATCGATGTACATTGTAAAATTTGCTATTAAGGCATCCTGAATGTCTCTGACAGTGAATGTGCACGACGGAGTTACCGCTCTGCCTGCACCCACCCATATTTCTTTCATACTTTGTCAATCTCACTTTTATTCTCTCTGTTGACCACCTCTCTCACTCTACTTTCCCACTGCCCCTTGCTTCTCAGAAAGAGGCCTGACTCGACTTCATGATTTAAGTTGGAAAAGACTGACAGTTGTTGCCCTGGCCTGTATTGGTCCTTTTTTTTCTAATACCATAAGTCCCTGTACCACTCGCATCAACACAGACAGACTACCCACCTCCTAATTAGCCTGGTGCTAAAGGGGAAGGCGATCCAGTCAGACAGTGTCTGAACAATGACCCAGCTTCTAAAGAAGTCAACCTGGAAGTTTTATTTATAATAAGCTCCTTAAACTATACCAAGAATGCACTTAAAAAGATCATTAGATGTTCATTTAAAACAGGCTGGCTGGTGACTGCAGTTCCCCTCTGTCCATTTAGATTCAAAAGTTTAGTGCATGAGTTACAAAAAAACCAGACCAACACGGTCAAACAAAGTCTTTGAGAATCACTGTATTTAGGAATTTTCATGCTAATTTTCCAAATGTGTGTTGACACTGTGTGCAACAAATTCCTGTACCATTAGCCTGCCCTTCACCTCTGCATGTCCTAATTTTTAAGTCATAAATTCCATTTAAGTGTTTTTAACCTTTAGATTCTTTGGGCCCAATTAGTGAAACTACCTGTCATAAGAAGGCAGAAATATCACGACTCTCACTGGAAAAACCAAAACCTAACGTCTAATTAGGAAAGCTACCTGCATTAGCACACTTTTCTAACCTCTAACTTTTTCTTGTGACTTTTGCACACTGTCCTAGTTTCTGACCCGCTCACAAATTTTAACCTTTAGATGTAGAGATCCTTTAGATACCTTTAGATAACCATAGATGTTTAATTAAAGAGGTGGTATTATGCTTTTTGGCTTTTCCCCTCTCCTTTATTGAGTTATATCTCTTTTTTGTGCATGTAACCGCTTGAAAACGCTCAATGAAAACGCATCTTAAAGCTTGCCAAGCGGCTAGCGGGGTCAGGCACGCCCTCAAACCAAGCTAGTCTGAGAGGAGGCCCTTTGGCTTGACTCGCCTTTGTTTGGTTTTCCATTGTAGAAATGTTGCACCTGTACCTGCTTCCAGGTACTTTTTTTAGTATCACCTCTGTCGAGGTTCCAAGAGAGCTGAGGGATACAAAAATGTAACGTGAAAACACAACAGATTGCTGATTGGTCAGAGAGAATATTCACTATTCACTGCATCATCATTGCTGTGCGCCAGACAGAGGCCAGCAACAGTGCACTGTATGGAATTTCATCACTAAATCCACTTCTGAGAAGTTTTGAGGTGAGAAATCAGCTGTGTAGATTTTGAATATTGACAGTTTTACAAGAAGTGATAGCTTGAATATTTTCGGAGTTGAGGAGCTCCGCAAGTGGCTGCGGGGGAGGCCTGTGCCAACCCGCGGGAGGAGCGTGTGAGGCCGGTCAGCCGCCCGATCACAGAGCGCTCTGCTCCCGCTGTCACACAGACCGCTGCAGCAACAACGGCAGAGGAAAACACAGCTGGAAGGTTTTCATACCGCTTATCTGTCTTTACGTTTTAAATTAAATCAAGAGAAAGCTGTGTGGATCGCTGGTGTGTGTCGCATTGAACATTACGTCGCGGCAGTTGTGTGTGGCGTCGCTATGACGACAAGCTACGTACCATCTCTGGGTACTATCTGCAATGGAAAACGGAGCAGGGCCGAGTAGAGTCGAGTCTATCGATTTGCGCTATGGTAGCAGTTTTCGGCAAGGCAGCATAGATCGTCAGAACACTGACAACAGTTCAACGTTTAGTCCTAAAAGACGATTTGGGCAACTTTTTGGGCCTGGAAATTCACAATCACATCCCGTAAGTATTATTTATTGGTTGTGAATTATATTTAAAATAAACACGGCAATTTAACTTCACAGACTGTTCAAGTGCAGACTTCTTGTAAACGTTGGCTAACAAAGCTAAAGTTATAACTATAAAATGCTAATGTTACACCTGATGTGAAAGCTACTGAGCAAACGTTCAAATTGTTTGGCCAATTTTTATGTAAAATTGAGTTGAAATATGGTGATTTTTGCAGTGGTTTATGGTAAGATGTGGAACAATGATGTTGTGTGGTTGTGGACTGAATAACTTGCACCATCTTCTAGGTTACGGTCGCAGTCTGAAGCGGCTTTGATTTGGATCACACTACCTTGTTTCTTACGACCCGCCCCTCTCTGCTAGTAGTCCTTACCAGGGAACTGCGCATGTGCAACTCCCAACAAAGATTTTGTACAAGTAAGATGCATCACTCTGTAGCTCAAGACCGGAGCGTACAACACGTATGGTGAAAAGAAGAGCTGCAGCAATGTGCAGTATGAGAAAAATATGGTGTTTTTTGAAAATTAAACCATGTAAACCTATTCTGGTACAACCCCTAAATAAGATTTTGAACCTGAAAATGAGCATAATACCACCTCTTTAAGGGGACACTTGCCATCACACTTAAGGGATATTTGAATTTGTCCTTCCTCCTCTCATGTTACTTATACCTGTATCCTGCCTGATCCTAACTCAAACTAGTTATGAACAATTAAAAATCGCAATATGATAACAACAACAATTTTTGAATCGCAAGAGACGCAATATTGGTTAAAAACTAAATGTGTGTCAAAAGAACATTTTTGCATCAAATATTGTAACACATCACAGATGTCCTGGCATACATGTCATATTCTACTGCCTTAAGAAAACATCTTTGTTTGGTATAAATACTCTCAAAAATCACACCATAATCATTTAAATATGTTTTTCAATGAACTGAGAATAAAGATGTAAAGATTTATCGGCCCCTCTACTATTGCAAAACATATTGCAACTGCAATATCAGTCAAAATAATCGCAATTAGATATTTTTTCAAAATCGTTCAGCCCTAATGTAAACTGTAGCAAATTATCTAACTATTTATTTTAGATTTAATAGCTTGCCATTGGAATCTGACAAATAAAAGAAAACCTTAGGAAACCTATGTGTGTTCCCCTGCTGCTAATTAAATAATATAGTTCCCAGACTAGTCATACAATACATACCTTTTTCCCCCTCTATCTAACTGTATGCTCCTGACACCTTGTCTTTCTATTTCCTTAGCTCTTTAGGGGGGAAGATGATTATCTAAAGGTTGGCAGGGTTATTATTACCTACACAGTCTGAGCTGACTTTGGCCAGGAGGCACTCAGACTGAACAATGTGCTCTCGGCTAATGAGCTGTGCTTCATTCTATAAAGAAAGAAATATGTGTCAAAACTCTGTGAACTCAAGCTTATTGAATTTACGTTAACCTTACAGGAGACTTGCTTTACACTGGAAAATCTCACGATTGTACTCCCCCCCACCACGCAGAAACGTATACCTTGACACAGGTTTACTTTAACCTAAATAACAGAAAAGGTCAGACACGAGATAAAAACAAAAGAGGTAAATTTATAGCTTTACAGGATTGAGATTAGTGGTGACACAGTGCATACAATATCAAACTTTGACGCTCCAAATCTGTGCTACAGCCCCATCTTCTTTCTTGGATGGTCCAGCTGCGGACTGTAGCACCGCTCATGCCACGCCTCTCGCTCACGCCACTCCCCCTTGCTGTAGTGTCCCTAATGATTGGCTATAGTCGCACCACCTTTCTGTATGGTCTGTTCTGCACATGCGCATACTTATTCCTGCCCAATTTGTACCATGCATGTATGAACACTGTAGTTTACAGAAGCATGTGATTAAAAAAAAAAAAAAAAAAAAAACTTTATTAACAATATTATACAAATACACTATAGCAAGGAATCATAGCATTAGCATAAAGACTGAAATTAAAATTAAAGTCTCTTGCTCAATTTGTTCCTGTTTCCACAAGCTAAATGTTAAGGTGATATGGGAAAGTATAATAAGCATTTCAAACAAAACCTACCATTGACATGAATAAATATTAATATTGCAAATTTCTTCCATTAATATTACATAAATGTCACACTGTCACAAAGGTCTGGAAACTTAACTCCAATCTTAGTATGCGTGTTTCCACCACAGTGGAAGCTTCATATTAAAGGCTAGCAGTATCAACAGTTAACAGTCCCGTTGCATGTTGTCATAGTAGGCAGGCAATAATAGAAACCCAAAAACAATAACACAACCAGCATGACTGGTGCATCTGTTTATTAAGGATGTCTACAAATGTTGCTTATAAAATGAATTAAACAGAAAAAAATATGCTCACGCCACGCCCCCTGAGCTACAGTCCGCAGCTGGACCCTTCTCTGCAAACCTCTTTTTCCAAAATGTAAACAAATATAAAACAGTACCTCATGTTGCTGCCCAAAGTTAGGCAACATTTTACTTCCTGTTCCTTGTAAGAGTCAAGACTTTTAATGTGACATTTTTCAAGATACTTTTTTTGTCTTATTTTTAACATCACAAACAAGCTGTTATTCATTTTTGTGTTGGTTTCATAGAATGAATAATGACATAATGGATTGCTGTTTCATTTTCTAATTTTAGATTCCAAAGTGAATATGAAAAGAACAAATGATTCATTCTTATCAGTAGCTTAAGAAACTATACCATTTACAATGACTATTAAATAACTAATTCACTAATCAACATGTCCCTTCCAGTATTTTAAAGTACAAAATTAATAAAAAGCAAATAATAAAGAGAAAAATTATTTGGAGAATGCCTTTATTCTGCTGGAAACCCTTTCCCTCCGAGGCATAAAAAATGCAATAAACAGTGAAATAACCCATTTTTTCCACTGTAAAAAAGTCAGCTTTCCCTCCAGAATTTTGCATTATTTATTTTTTCATCCAATTTTCAGAATTTTGAGCAGATTTGTAAAGGGAACCAACTATCTAACCAGTGAGATTTATGAGTTAATTTAAATTGAATGACTACTCAGACACCAACATTGTCAAATTGACACAGAAAGCCACAAACTAAAAAGAAATAACACTTCTGGTGCAATGTGACACTTTGCTACACTATGTGATTGATGTGCAATATATTAAACCTACCAACTATGACCCATTATAAGAAGAGTGTGGGTGTGGTGATTTATCCAACTAAAAATGTATAACCTTTCTTTTACTATAAAGTGTAACATTTCTACTCATACTTGAATTCATTAACTATTTCTCTTGTACATTACTGCTCGCCTCCCTCTAAAACACTTGTACCAAATGTTAGTATGGCTACAGACATTATTAGATAATAAATGACAACAGACAAGACCACTGCTGACAGCATAACGAGCTCAACCTGAGACATTCAGTCACATGTGAAACAATCACCTCTTATTAGCCTGTGGCATATCTTAGGAGTCAGCCATCCAGGGATTTTTTTTTAGGTTAAAGCAAGAAATAACACTGAATTGTCATCTTAAAAGTAGTGTAATAGTAAAAGAACAGTTTGACATTTTGGGAAATACACATTGGTTTGTGTGTGGAGAGTTATGTAGTGTATATGCTTTATGAGCAAACAACTGTTTTTGCATCTGCCAAATAGCCACAGACTGTATAAAAGAAGTGGACGTAGTCACTGTGAACCCACTGGTTTGTGGACTACCGTTCTGAAGCCTCAAGTTTGTCATTTTAGCCATCAACACCTTCCTGGAACCAGAAACTGGTTGTGATTATATTTGGACAAGAGTGAGAGCAAGATAGCTTGCCCTGCTTTATCATCTATTTTCCTCTAAATAGGACCATAATTTACTAAATGAACCTGTATTACCTGTACGTGTATGCTGTATTGAGGAAGACTTGAAACTAGTGATTGAGATCCCGAACTCATTAGAAAAGTGATAAGTGAGGTCAGAAATCATACCAGCTAGACTCGCCTCGACTCGCCTTTGTTTGTTTTTCCATTGTGGAAAAGTTGTACCTGTTCCTGCTTCCAGGTACTTTTTTTCGGATCACCTCCGTTGAGGTTTCATGCGAGCTGAGGCAATACTAAAATGTGACGTGAAAACACAGCAGGCTGCATCATCATTGTGCGCGCTTTTTTGTATATAATTACATCACTAAATCCACTTCTGAGAAGTTCTGAGGTAAGAAATCAACAGTGTTGATTTCGAAAATTGACAGTTTTACAAAAAGTGATGGCGGAACAAAAATGTGCTTGAAAGTTTTCAGAGTTGAGGAGCAACCCGCAGGAGGAGCTCCCGAGGCCGGCCAGCCGCCCGCTCACAGAGCCCTCTGCTCCCGCCGTCACAATGACCGCTGCAGCAACAACGGCAGAGGAAAACACAGCTGGAAGGTTTTCATACCGCTTATCCGTCTTTACATTCTCAGTAATGTTGAAACGTTTTGTAAATTAAATCAAGAGAAAGCTGTGTGTATCGCTGGTGTGTGTCGCATTGAACATTACATCGCGGCAGTTGTGTGTGGCGTCGCTATGACGACCAGCTACATTGAGGGGTACTATCTCTGGGTACCATCTGCAATGGAAATCGGAGCACGGCCAAACCGAGTCGAGTAGAGGCGAGGCGAGTTGAGCTGGTACTGGTAATGGAAAAGTGCCATAATGCAATCGGACATCTGTTTGCAACCAGTGGAGTTGCCCCCTGCTGGCCATTACAAAGAATGCAGGTTTAAGGCACTTTTCAGGCATGGAGGTTCCCGCTTAGTTGTAGTACATAACTCCCATAGCCAGATTAAAACAAGCGGGAAGCTTCAGGTCTACAATATGAAGCCGATACAGAAGTCCCTGAAACCTGCATTCTATTGAAAATCCAGCAGGGGGCGACTCTTCTGGTTGCAAAAACAAGTCCGGCTCCATTAGAAATAATGTGAAAATGACCCTACTTCTCAGCTGAATAATTACCCCAGTAAACACTTTCCTGATGAGTTTATAGTCTCAGTCGCTAGTTTCAGGTCTTCTTCAATACAAAATGATGTTGATTTAGTAAATTATGGTCCCATTTATTTTAAAATAGACCACAAATCTAGTATCTTTCAGGGCGGGATTATCTATGATTGATGTTACCATGGCGACCTGTCAACCAGGCTAGAGCCGACATGTACCCACGGCACTGTGTAAATTTAACCAGCACCATTGAAAAGGCTTATTAGTTGGCTGTTCACTTTCTCTGGTGAGTACATTTAGTTATAAGACTGTTGTTTGCTAGACAAACTTATCAGCCCTGTTAAAATGACAGTTAACGTGAGTTATAGTTGCACCTAGCTACCCATGCCGTATTTCTGCTATAAAGTATATAGCAATGAGTCATTTTTCAGTAGTAAATATTCTGAGAATTTATTAATTAATTGATTTCAACCATTTTACCCAGACCTAGTGTTATAGTAAATATCATTGCCATCATTTAGACTAACACACATAAGAACAGAAGTCACACTTTTAGCACAATATCTAGATGCTATAAAGTAATGCATTCTGGATATAAAATCCAGCCTAGGAAAATAACATCACAGACCTAACTTATCCCAATGCAGTAGCCTACATTCTTTTTCTCTCTTTCAACATCTCACAGAGGGGGGGGGGGGGACAGATATGAAAGCTTTGATTGTACTTTATCCTTGAAGTGTGAAAAAGTAAACGAAGCCCAACCTAAGAGAAAGAAAGAAGGGGGGGAAAAGGTGGAAAAGAACATTCAGGTGTCATCCAGATTCCACAGCTATCTTTTAGTCTTTCATGACCAAATCAAAACATACCCAGTGTCTCTCGTCTTCATTTCCAACCCCTTTACTGCCTCTACCCCTACCCCTCCATCCATCCATCAACTCATATTTTTCTAACCTGAAAGCACACCCGCTCATACACATATATACAAACACACCATCCATCTTAATGCTACATCCACATACACGCTCAGATTACACAAATACTACACCTGCCTGCATACTCGCACACACACACACACACACATACTCTAACACACACACCGACAGACAGACAGACGCACATCATCACCACCTTTAACCCTTCCTGTTTCCACACTCAAGTTGTGATAGCCTTCAAGATGTAAGAGACAGTATAAGCGTAGCCCCTGCCAAGCCTCCTGAAACTGCAGAGTTGTTTTTAAGCCACGCATTCAGTATCTCAGGTCAAAATGTTTTGTGCAGAAGGAAGCCCGTCATCTCGCAAACTTTGGAAAGGTCTGTGAAAGGTTTTCCGCTGTTTGAAGTCGAGGTTGCGTGCTGTCTCTCTCAAAAATGGATGACTTTTGTCGACTTAAGTGCCTCGCTGAAAATGCAATTCCAGGCTGAACTTCGCCATTTACCTGTGGGGGTATGGTAAGGTGCCATCTAACTTTAAAACTCTTAGTGGTGCCTGTGTTAATAATAAATTCTATCCCATGTTACTAGTAACTGGTGAACCAAAACCTCTGCCGAATTCTACAGACACCTAATTTGGGATATTAAAGATAACTTTGAAAGTTTTCAAACTGTATGAGCAACACAGCCACTGGAAAGACTGAAAAATGCCTTCAGATAGAATTAACTAAGTTTCAAACTATCGTTGACAAAGATGAACCCTTAAAAAGGTGGTGTGTGTGTGTGTGGGTAATTGTCTCCCTTTGAGGGTTTCTCCCATCCCTGCTGTGACTAAAAGGATTGTGGGGATTTTTGACGTAATGGCAGAGAGAGAAAACTTCATTGGGAGCCACTGCCAAAAGGCAGGAGGAATTTTTTTTACATCCTCACCATCCCTACACAACCTTCCTCGCTTATTTTTCTTGTCTTCTCCCACCCCCTCCTCACTACTCTATCTCTTCATTCTGCTCTTCACACCGATGTGTCTTTTTAGAGGCTTCAGAGCCTGGGTGTCTTATCGAGGCACCCCAGGTCTACTGGTGAGGCTTGGGAGAAGCTACTGTCAACCCCGCTCTCTGCTATCAGCCCCATAGCAGTCACAATGAGGCTGACATGCATACTCAAGCAAGCAAATTCACAAAAATACACATGGAAATAAATGCACACGCGCACACACACAGGTTTATCAACCCCAAACAAAAGTCTGGTTTAGACAACAGCATTTTCCTGCAGGGCTTCAGTAGAAAGAAAAATTGTGCTTAATGGACATAATTGTAAAAATGCTTTATGAAAACTGTCAAGAGGAACCAGACCAGTAAATAGAGACTGGGTGAAGCTTACAACAAGCTGACAGCTTATTCAAATAAGATGCTGAACACATCTAAATCCTATCCTGTCAGTGAAAGGAAATGCATATGAAGTGTATTATTGCCAAAGTGATTTTAAGGAATAAATCATGATAGCGTTGAGGTTTGGTTTCTGCTATTCTCTCTTCTCTAAAAAAAAAAACAACAAAAAAACCCCAGCTAACTTCCTAAATGTGCTTTTATATTTCAGTTACAGAAACAAAAACAGTATTTCTATCTATCACCAACTGTTTCAGAACCATAAATCAGCTGTTTGTTTCCCATACTTTACTCCTGTCATTTCTCAGCCAACTGGCCTGTGTATCGCGCTTAGACAAGAAGACTCATTGACAAATTAAGACTGTGTTTATTATTGTTGAGCGGTTTATCTAGAACGTGCAATGAGTCACATCATCAGACAAGAAAAGATGTAAAAAACATTCCAGCAAATCAAATTTTGTAAGATCCGTGACAGGACTTACAGACAGATAGAGAGAGAGTAGCGACATGAAAAAACATGCAGGCTGTTTAGTTCTTTGTCCATTGTTCTCACAGGCTCCGCAGGTGTGACTAGCAGACAAGCAAACTGAACCACCCCATTATTCTAGTCACCCAGGAATCACCTGCACAGACGTACACAAACATACTAACATAACTCATTACACGTTTGAGATGAAAATATCATAATGCCAACTTGCTACGGTATGCATTTGCAAAACCACATACAAGTAAGTTTGATTGCATTTGTGTGGAGGGTGTGTGAGTTGGAAGGTGGAGGAGGTGGGTGCGCTGTAGCATGACGGAGAAACACATATTACGCATATTAAAATGAGCTTTAGTTAGCAGAAGGCATCTAAAAATGCTCCTGCATGCCAGAAAGATCAGCCAGGGCCATCTATCTCTATCTTACTGACATGAAAGTTTCAGGGCTGAGAGAGTTTGTCACTAAAATCTCTTAATTTAAAGAGACTTTAATTTAAGTTTACATTTATAAGATGTGTTAAATTATTAGAGACTCCATAACACTTCAAGTAATGTTACATATGTTACACTTTCCCTTAGGGAAATTTGTCCTCTTCATTTGACCCATCCAAACTAATTAGAAACAGCAGGCACTTGTAGCGCAACACCCAGTGACCAATGTCACTTCCATGGTCAAGGGCAACAGCCAATATCTAACATTTTGGGGTCGAAGGAAAATAGCACACACAGAGAAAAAACATGCAGGAAAAACAAGATCGTCTCCAAAAAGTGACGTATAAAAGAATACTCCGTAAGAATGCTCTGTAACCAACCTGCATGATCAACAAGCTCGTGAGTCTTCTCTACATGCTTATTTTACACCTTACAGATTATGTTCAAACTGGCAGTATGAAAAAGCAGAGACTTCATATCTTTGAGATTACTTCTCAGAGAAAAATTTAAAAAATGCCCACTGTACCCAAAATAAGAAAAACATTTGCCATGGTGAATTGAAGTATGTGACATTTACCTTCATTAACCTTTGTTTTTTGTGGATGTTCTGTCACAGCTGCAAGCTAAGTAAAATCCCAGCTGTTTTACATTGAAGCTGCCCTGACAGACACAACAGGATGGGATGAAAGTCACCTGCAGGATGCATTTTGTTATAATAGTCAGTGGGGATGTTTTTATGATAAGCACTGATATCATAAGTATGTTATGAGTTTGAGAAAGAGTTTGGATCAGTCTTTGTGTGTTGCTGCTTTGCTGTGCGCACACTCTTACATATGTGTATCATGGGGCCGAAGCCTCTGAAACACTGAGGCAGAAGACGCCTACATAAACAAGTGGGTTCTGACACTTGTACTAGACTTAGAACAATGAGGATTATTTATCTACACCCACCACCACTGGCATGTTCTGGCCTATCTGACAGGCTGTCATCTTTAGCATTGTTCCCTCTGTGCTATTGCATAGTGACAAATGGTACGAACAAATCTGTGTAGGAGAGTAGCACAGATTTAAGAAAAAATTTCATACTGCAGTACATAATCTTCGCCATTGGCAATCACTTGAACAGCCAAGCTAGGGCTATTTGTATTGAATCTACTTCCACTGGTATTACTATATCAAATAGAGCTGAATTCCTCATCGGCACTGTCAGATATCTGAAATGGTAGTCCTTCACCATTCACATCAAATGTACAATGCTACTGCTAATGTTCAAAAGCAGTGCCAGCAGCTACCACCCTTCTTAAAACAATAAGTTGGTTGTCTTAATGCTACAGTGTCAGTTTTATTTGGCTCTCAGTGACACATTATTCAAACTGAAAATGAATGCAACCTTCAAGCCATTGAATCACCATCAAGTCACAGCTGGGAGCAACTTGGAAGGTTTTTAAAGTTGGTTTCAAATGTGGGAATATATTCAGAGCACTGAGGGAATTATAGGGTCACAGTTGTGTGGTGTGTGTGTGTGCGTGTGTGTGTATTGTTCATCTGTTTGCACATGATGCTTATGCAACATGAGAGTGCATGTGGATGTTAGTGTGTGTGTGTGTGTGTGTGTGTCGCATCATTAGAGGAAGGTCAGTGTGACACTAGCAATACTACTTCATAAATAATGTAAAATCATACAGGAATTAGACTTTGTAATTATACCTCTCCACGGTACTATGGGTGCAGTTTGCATGTATGTTGGTGTGTGCATTACGTGCGAGTGTGTCTATGTGTGAGTGCATTTGTATACTCTAATTAGCTCCAAGAGAATAACAGTGGCTATTAAAGTGTTGCATTAGTTAGAGCTGGGGATGAAGAAGCCAGCAAAGGGCTCAAAATGCCTCAGTTCATTAGAATTTGAGTGGTTTTGTGTGTTTGTGTGAGTGAATAAAGAAACTCACAAAAAGAATATGTAAGACAAAAGGAAGGGAAACGAAGAGGAGAGACAACATTTAGAAATATGCATGCTCACAGGCTTACACTGTATATGTATGAATGAGCACGAGTGAGTGGCTCATGTTTATAAAGTGTGCCTGACAGCGAGTGTACGTGAGTGTTGCACTTGTTGCACACTGCCACTTCCAATCTAGCG
The DNA here is from genome assembly GCF_021292245.1 of Micropterus dolomieu. Taxonomy (NCBI): domain Eukaryota; kingdom Metazoa; phylum Chordata; class Actinopteri; order Centrarchiformes; family Centrarchidae; genus Micropterus; species Micropterus dolomieu. The sequence goes on along the minus strand of NC_060170.1, from coordinate 16,909,656 downwards.
GATGTGACTTCAACAGCACATGGTATTTGGCCGCTACGCTAATGACATTTACTGCACTGAATGATCGGGACTGCGTGTCACTCCAATTAGAAGAAACACTCCCCTGTATAGCAAGCTGTTAGACAAACCTCGACCCCTCCCTGCAAATTTGGGGATGAATTATTGAAAAGGGCAAAGCTGAGCACCTTGATGAGGTTGGCACATTTGGTTGGCTGAACGGTCAAACTGACACAGCTTGAGGAATGAGGAAAAAGGCCACTGCTATCTCAGCAGCTCAGAGCTGGTTCAGTGGCTTTGTCTAAAAGCTGGACCTTATCACATAACCTACTGGGCTTTCACCCAGCTCACCCCGAGGACAACTTATGTGACGGACATTAACATCAAGATTCCAACAACTGTCCTCATGGTAGTCATTTATCAGACACAAAAAAGAAAGATTCTGATGTTGCCGTATTTTGAATGCAAAATGGGAGCCCATATTGCTCCCAGGAGTCAGAAGTTCGGGGTCCAGTGCAGGAAAAGCTTCAGGCAGACAACATTCTTCTGTGGACGTCACGTAACATTTGTCTCTTATACAGTCGCAGGAAAAAATATGTGAACCCTTTGGAATCACCTGGAGTTCGGCATAAATTGGACATAAAATGTGATCTAATCTTCTTCTAAGTCACAACAATAGACAAACACAGTCTGCTTAAACTAATACCACACAAACAATTGTTTTCATGTTGTTATTGAACACACTGTGTAAACAGTGCAGGGTAGGAAAATATGTGAACACCTACGCTAATGACTGACCCAAAAGCTAATTGGAGTCAGCCAACCATATGTTATTGTGAATATTATTGTTACTTGTTCATTTAACAACAGCCACATCAAGAAATGAAGTGTTACATGCTGTCTCATTCTCCTGTAATACATTATTTTACTTTACTATAATCATACTTTTTGTTACATCTTGGGAGGGTTGGCTCATCTGGACTAACATACAAACAAAGTAAATGAAGAACATCTCAAAAACTATCACATCTACTGCATCAAGTATGGCCACTGACAGGTAACAGGAAAATGTAAGCCCCACTGTTTCTGCACCACAGTCCATTATGAACCACATAATACATGAAGTTTACAAATGCATTGTCAGGTGAGGATCAAGGCTCCTCTCGCTTTGCTTAATTAATTAGATAAGCAATCTGGAAATCTTACCAAAATGTCTTTTTTAATTTTTTGAAATACAAGAGAAACACAAAGTAGTACTGACAGCCATAATTTCAGCTTGTGGTAAAACGGTGCAACGTTTTTAATGGGGATTTAGCATGTGAAAGTACAAATTACACATTTGTGTGCACAGTGGCGAAGCAATATCCCCCCACAAAAAATGTTAAAAATGTTTTTTTAATGCAAATTCGGAAAAAATTCATTATTGGTTACTTGATAGGCACACGGTCATGTTATGTGTCACTATTAGCAGTAAAAGTAAATACATGTTTTCCACCAGAGCAGTATTCAACATAAGTTTTAGCTACTGATCAGGGCTTCCCTGCTGTTACTGTTTTATTGCCAATAATATTCATCAGCTGTTTGACTCAGGAAGGTATGGGCACATTTCTGTCCATGTTGCAAAGCCATAACAGAGCACTGTAGAATAACTACATTAAATTAAAACATTAAAAAAAAAAAACATATTTTTTTCTAACTACATGTTTTTTTCTATCACAGCAGTAAAAGTTTACCTGGCTGATGCTTCCATGCTGTGAGCTAACGTTATCGTTTTATTGCCAATTACTGATCAGCTGATTGTCTCGCTAACGTAACCGGAAAAGCCAAACCACAGCGCTGGAGAATAACAAGGCTACATGAAATTAATCCAACTACATATTTTACACCACTGACAGGGGAAACGCATCATTTCTCTCTGTGGTTATGGCCAGCTTCAAGCTAAAGCTATCAAACAACAGCTTTCATTTGCATCACTGAAGTCCGACTTAATTACCTGTCCAGCAGAAAACAGACTTCAGCTCTGCTTTGAAAACATCTGTCCCACATCAAAGCCTTCCATCTGGGAAAATCCACACCGATTACATCTGTGATTTTTTTTGCCGTCATCTGTCTGTACCTGTCCCGACTCCGTCTGGCTTCATGGTATAAAGATTCACAGGCTGTCGGCTCTCGTGCTAAATAACACGTGTGCTCGTTTATTTGTCCAAATGTCACTTCTCTTCTCACTTCTAATAAACCAGAGGAATACTGAGAGACTGTTTATTATCATTATCATTATAATCATTACTATTATTATTTCCTCTTCTTCTTCTACGGATGCATTTAATGTAGTGACAGGCGTCTACACTGTCGGAATTATACAAGCAGAAGAAGAACTCTGTGATGACGAAACGTGCTCTGTAGCGCTGTTTGTCCGTTGCCGGCTACTGTAGAAACATGATGACACTATCCTGCGACGTCCAAAGGGAGGAAGGGGGTGCCCGCGTTTATGTAGATATAAATGGCTCATTCTAAGGAAAATAAAAATATAACAGTTAATTTTGTAAGGTCTTTATACACCACTGAAAACATAGTTATGGGGTGACGATGGCGCAATGGATAAGACTATGCCTTTGGTGTGAGAGACTGGAGTTCAATCCCCCATTGTGACTCATCCACCATTGTGTCCCTGAGCAAGATACTTAACTCCTTGTTGCTCCAGAGGCGTGCGACCTCTGACATGTATAGAAATTGTAAGTCGCTTTGGATAAAAGCGTCAGCTAAATGAATAAATGTAAATGTATATTGCATTTCTGTCAATAAATCCTCGGAAATATTACACATTGAACCTTTAAGTGAAAACTTGACAAACCTGAACAGGTGTCTTCTGTTTAAGAGTCTTTGTCACAGTGAGTTTGTATTTGCATTGAGACACAATTGGCTTCACCCAAGTATTTTCACACACATCACTAGATAATTATTACCAATAAATTATGCAAAAAAGAGAAGAAAGTGTCACTGCACGGAAGTTGAAATTGGCTTTTGATATTCTGAAATACTGCAGCAAAGGGTGACCCAGAATATACAATATCTGAAATGTCACCTGTGATTTAGGTATTGGGCACACATCATAAAAACACAGCCAATCAATTCTGCATTAGGACATTGTTTTCAGTAGCAGACAAAAAAAAAATTTCTTCCATTCTTGAATGTATTCCTTGTTTGTTTTTTCATAGATATTTTCATACACAGCCACACCAAGTGCCACTGGGACATTTACTTAAATTACTAAACCCAGCTGATTGAAATCTAATTTACATGTTTCTTTTTGTTACATTTCAAAAGCTTTTCTACAATTCACTTGACGGCTGAATGAAGACAGCAACAGAGCCACCCAAATAACTAAACTGTTCAATGCTGTTGTTGTTCCTGAATGTGTGCACAAACATCTTTAATGTGTGTGTGTTTGAGAACTAAAGAGTGTGTTGGCAGTCCCTGAGTTTTGACTGAAACGGCTGATGACAGAACGGTGGCACTAGGTTCTTTCCCGTCGTGCTCCCCATGCCCCTGACCCACCTAATTGGTTTTCAGTGTTTAAAAGACCAAACCATCACAGATGTGACTGTCAGTTTGACTGCTTTCACTTTTCGATTCAGCTCTCTCTATTATTTATAACTGACAAGAAAACTTTGTGAAAGACACTCTCAAATACACAGATGAGAATCCAGCCATGTACAAAGACAGACATATTCTGTAGATGAACACTCTTAGGTGATCATGTATGCACACTTAATGCTTCCTCTGCAAACACACGCACAAACTGATGCAGCCACATCAGAGAAAGTGCATTCATAGAGTGGCAAGTAGCTCGCACACCCTGACACAGCAAAGAGAATATATGACCAAAGGGGGCTGAATCAGTGTGTCTCTGCGTGAGTACTTGTGGGTGTGTGTGTGTTTGAGAAAGGAAGAGGGAGATGGACAGTGTGCATGTGTTTTCAGAAAGAGACGGACAGATTTTATGTGTGTGCATATGAGTGTGTGTGTGTTCAAAGCCTTCATAGCTTGTCTGTGCATAGACTCTGTAGAACTGTTGTGCAGTAACTGACAGTGCAGAAGTACAAACACTGATACAAGTTCTGTGGGAGTTTTTGCTCCAAACAATACAGAAAATGCTCCTGCCAGTGATCAAAGTTGTAGAATAACCCAAGGAAACATCACTGCATAATCCTAGCCATTATAAATAGGCTCATAATTTCTTGTTAAACTTTGTTGTGAACGAAAATAAATGTCAAACACATAATGGACTTGGAGGCTTAATGTTAAATTTAAATCACGCAAACATTTGACACACAGCCTAAAACAAAACAAAAAAAAAAAAAACATGCTACTGAGCTCTCAGTTGCCTCAAAATTACTTTTCCAGTTCCACAAATAGGCCAAACTTCAAGAACTGCTCACACAGCTAAACAAGCAGCCTCTTGATTAGCCTCCTTCACGTCAAAATGTCAGCTAATGTCTAAAGAAACAAATGAAAGCACAAACACGGAGCCTTTCCTTCCTTCCATGCATGCATCTGTTGCTATCTCTCACATCACCACCCAGCTAATCTGCCCTACCTTGCCATCGAGGCAACACCAGATAGTATAGGAGATCGAGTCTGGCTTTGATACACGGGGGCCCTCATCTGAACTCTTTTTTGTAGCAGACTGGCACTACTGGATATAGGAGAGAACCTGGCTCCAACTATTTCCACCCACACATGTTCAGCTACACACTACAAAGAGGGCACATACACACTGAAGAGACACAAACATACACACACACACACACACACACACACACACACACACACACACACTTTTATTCGACGCTATGTTTCCGTTTTAGGGTGCCAATCAAACATTCTTAACAACTTGCTTTTGGACAGCATCTTTCTCTACCTGCCCGTCTGTTTCCTTTCTTCTTTACAATATTCTGGGAAAAAATGAATCACAATATGATTTTTGTCAATATTGCAAAGCAGGCTCTCTTTCATTCTCGCTTTCTTTACTACTGCGATAGTGCTCCAAGCGATAAAGCCTGCCTCTATTATTAGCAGTGTAATAGACGGCTGTGGTTGTGAGGATCTGACAAGGAGATGATAACAAAAGTGCTTACTCCTCCGTTCTCCCCACGCTCCTCCTATATCATTTAGAAAACAGTCGCAGTGCAGCAGCAGATCATGGTCGGCTAATGGCCTTAGAATATTACCGCTGCCACAGCAAGCAACACTTACCATTACTCAATTTGCACAGACATTAAAAAGAACATCATTAAATGTAAGAATTTATCTGTTATTCCACTACTCTACCATGCTCCAATAAATATCTGTGATCGTGCTCTACAAACAGATGCCAAATTAAGAAAAGAAATAAAGAAATTGTCCAACTTGCAGAGCTGTGGAGGCCCAGAGTTGCTCTCAGCATTGACTTTCCTATTACGGACTCCCAGCTGCTTTGTTTGAGATTTCATACCTAGTGGTTTTGGTACTTCTCAACCAAAACATGTATCTGTATTCCCAGAAAATGAATTGGTGCTTTTCCAGACACATTTATTATCTTTGGAGAAGCTCCAGATTTGACACCTGGCGACATCATGAAGTTGGGGAGTTGAGTCTAAGTTCACTCACTTCAGGCTTTGGGGGAGTGTGTTCCTCGTGTTCCCAATAGACTGGACAACATTCAGGAATAAACGGAGTGCAGATCCTCCTTAAAGGACAATTCTACTTTATTGCAATTTGGGTCTTATTTTTGTAGTTTTTACCAGTAAAAGCTGCTGACTAATAATATTAATAACTGATCCGGGACATTGCTTCAATAAAGTGTGTTGGGGCAATGAAACAGTCAGCCAGGTGATAAGACAGGAACAAGCCAAAGGTTTAGGCAGATTATTGAAAATGCTTTAAAAAGAACATGAGTGTGAAATGTGGAATGTCTGTAATCAGATATCATTACACAGGAAAACTGTGTGCACACAG
>NC_060170.1:16902322-16903562 GCF_021292245.1 Micropterus dolomieu | reverse complement strand
CGCTAGCCTCCAGTCAGTCCCTCCTGATCCCCAGCCCACTAGCGCCGCTAGCCTCCAGTCAGTCCCTCCTGATCCCCAGCCCACTAGCGCCGCTAGCCTCCAGTCAGTCCCTCCTGATCCCCAGCCCACTAGCGCCGCTAGCCTCCAGTCAGTCCCTCCTGATCCCCAGCCAGTTTGCCCCCAGCCTGGCCCGGTCCCTCAGCCCGCTAGCGCCGCTAGCCCCCAGCCTGGCCCGGTCCCTCAGCCCGCTAGCGCCGCTAGCCCCCAGCCTGGCCCGGTCCCTCAGCCTGCTAGCGCCGCTAGCCCCCAGCTTCTCCCTGATCCCCAACAGGTTAGGCCCCGGTTAGACCCTGATCCCCAACCTGCTAGCGCCGCCAGCCTCCAGCCTGGCCCCCCCGATCCCTTGCCCCTTAGGGCCTCTGCTCCTCGTGTTCTGTCGGCGGACGGACCGGCTTCAGCCCCGCCGGTGGTCCGGCCGACCCCGGCTCCTCGTGTTCTGTCGGCGGACGGACCGGCTTCAGCCCCGCCGGTGGTCCGGCCGACCCCGGCTCCTCGTGCTGCGTCGGAGGACCGACCGGCTTCAGCCCCGCCGGTGGTCCGGCCGACCCCTGCTCCTCGTGCTGCGTCGGAGGACCGACCGGCTTCAGCCCCGCCGGTGGTCCGGCCGACCCCTGCTCCTCGTGCTGCGTCGGAGGACCGACCGGCTTCAGCCCCGCCGGTGGTCCGGCCGACCCCGGCTCCTCGTGCTCTGTTGGCGGACGGACCGGCTTCAGCCCCGCCGGTGGTCCGGCCGACCCCTGCTCCTCGTGTTCTGTTGGCGGACGGACCGGCTTCAGCCCCGCCGGTGGTCCGGCCGACCCCTGTTCCTCGCACCGAGGCCCTCAGCCCAGCAGCCTCATCCCTGACTCCCCCCGCTGCTGTCGCGCTGCCAGCTCCACGCCCGGCTCCCCGGCCTCTGGAGAGGCCGCCTAGCCCCCTAGCCCGTCCCTCGGGCCGCCCGCCCGAACTCTCTGGCCTGTCCCGCCTTGCTCCCCGACCTCTGGAGAGGCCACCACGCCCGGCTCCCCGGCCGCCACGCCCGGCTCCCCGGCCTCAGGAGAGGTCGTCTCGCCCCCTAGCCCGTCCCTCGGGCCGCCCGCCCGAACTCTCTGGCCTGTCCCGCCTTGCTCCCCGACCTCTGGAGAGGCCGCCACGCCCGGCTTCCCGGCCGCCACGCCCGGCTCCCCGGCCTCAGGAGAGG
>NC_060170.1:16901386-16902302 GCF_021292245.1 Micropterus dolomieu | reverse complement strand
CTGGTCCGCCCTCTGGCTCCCCTTGTCCGCCCTCGGGCTGCCCGCCGGACCCTTCTGGCTTCCCTGGTCCGCCCTCTGGCTCCCCTTGTCCGCCCTCGGGCTGCCCGCCGGACCCTTCTGGCTTCCCTGGTCCGCCCTCTGGCTCCCCTTGTCCGCCCTCGATCTGCCCGCCGGATCTCCCTGGCTCCCCTGAACCCCTTGGTCCCTCTGTTCCGCCCTCTGGCACCCTGTCTGAACTCCCTGGTCCCCCAGCGCTACCCTCTGGCACCCTGTCTAGCCCTGAGTTTTCAGTTCTGCCCTGCCTGTTCCCCTAGCTCTTCCCTGTCCTGAAGCCCTCCCTGTATTCCCAGTTTGGTTTTGGACCCTGGACCCCCATCAGCCGGACCCCAGTACGACCTCTTCCCCCCCGTGTTCACCTGCCAAACCCCCTGTCCTATAGGAAGGCCGCCGGGAGGCGTCCATTGAGGAGGGGGCCCTGTTGTGGTGGCAGCCCGGCTGACGGTGAGTGTCCTGGTTTTTCCTCCTTTTTATCAGTTTTCTGCTTTTTCCCTTGGTTTCCTGTTCTGAACATCACCTTTACTGTCTGTACCTCTGTGTGTGTATATTGTGTAGGCTGCCTCCCTCCCCCCTCTCTCCTTCCATCCCTCTCTTTTTCTCTTTTCCTCTCCTGCCCGCTCTCTCTCGCTCTCGCTCTCCCTCTCTCTCCCTCTCTCTCTCCCTCTCTCTCCTTCACCCCAACCGGTCGAGGCAGATGGCCGCCCACCCTGAGCCATGGTTCTGCTCGAGGTTTCTGCCTCTTAAAAGGAAGTTTTTCCTTGCCTCTGTCGCCTAGTGCTTGCTCTTGGTGGGAACTGTTGGGCTTCTGTAAATAGCATCATAGAGTACGGTCTAGACCTGCTCTTTTATGAAAAGCGCT
>NC_060170.1:16900933-16901366 GCF_021292245.1 Micropterus dolomieu | reverse complement strand
CGCCGGTGGTCCGGCCGACCCCTGCTCCTCGTGTTCTGTCGGCGGACCGACCGGCTTCAGCCCCGCCGGTGGTCCGGCCGACCCCTGCTCCTCGTGCTGCGTCGGAGGACCGACCGGCTTCAGCCCCGCCGGTGGTCCGGCCGACCCCGGCTCCTCGTGTTCTGTTGGCGGACGGACCGGCTTCAGCCCCGCCGGTGGTCCGGCCGACCCCTGCTCCTCGTGTTCTGTTGGCGGACGGACCGGCTTCAGCCCCGCCGGTGGTCCGGCCGACCCCTGCTCCTCGTGTTCTGTTGGCGGATGGACCAGCAGCCCCATCCCTGACTCCCCCCGCTGCTGTCGCGCTGCCAGCCCCTAGCCTTGCTCCCCGGCCTCTGGAGAGGCCGCCACGCCCGGCTCCCCGGCCCCTGGGGAGGTCGTCTCGCCCCCTAGCCCG
>NC_060170.1:16899395-16900913 GCF_021292245.1 Micropterus dolomieu | reverse complement strand
TCCCTCTCTCTCTCCCTCTCTCTCCTTCACCCCAACCGGTCGAGGCAGATGGCCGCCCACCCTGAGCCATGGTTCTGCTCGAGGTTTCTGCCTCTTAAAAGGAAGTTTTTCCTTGCCTCTGTCGCCTAGTGCTTGCTCTTGGTGGGAACTGTTGGGCTTCTGTAAATAGCATCATAGAGTACGGTCTAGACCTGCTCTTTTATGAAAAGCGCTGTGAGATAACTGTTGTTGTGATTTGGCGCTATATAAATAAAATTGAATTGAAATTACAGCTACAGCTGATTCAGTAACCTCTGGATCCACTCAGGACTTTTTCTCACACTTAGACATAATTTATTCTTCATTGAAGGCTTGTATTTTATCTTTAGTTTCTATGGGATCTATAATTACCGTGTTTTATTTTGCTCATTATATTATGCATTAAATAGCACAGAGGTGCAGTCTGATGGGAGAAGCTGCTTGTCTTTTATTTTCACCATATATAATTGCTGCTTTAGTGCAGTCTTATCTTAACTAGTATACATGATTATACAGCCTATGCACAGTTTCTATGATCAAGTGTTGTGCTATACCCAGTCTATGGCTATACCTTATTTGCTTCTAGTGGTGGGTTCTGCTGAAATTAGAAAGATATTAGGGCTAATTTGGCTTTTAGTTATGATTATGTAGTTTGTCATTTGTTCTGCTGTCTTTGGAAGAATTTGCTAATTTGTAGAGGCAGCGAAATAAAAGTGGAAATAGGCATAACATTTCATTATACTTCCAATTTTACGATAATAAAATGTTAAAATCAGTGTTCTTCAAATATGTATAGAAGCTTCCTACACCAGTAATTTTTTTTCATCCTGAAAACAAGTCTTTTAAAAACTATTTGTAAGAAATAAATATTTACCTTCTGAGCCATGACACTCTAATTTCCAAGTTTTGCAGTTTAAGAAGCAACATTATATATTTAACACAGCCCTGTTCTTCCCCCATTTATACATTGATCTGAACTGGCGCTGTTGACAAAACCTGGACTCATCACATGGAGACAAAACTCAGGAACTTTATTCCATAGGGCAGGAAAGTTTGTAGTGTCCTTGCTACACACATAGAAAATAACAGATAGTTAGATATACATTTGAATATGGTAACATAAAACATGGCCTATACAACGAAGGTTGAAATCAAGGGCAACTGGACTTGGTTGAAGATACTGGAAGACGTTTCGTCCCTCATCCAAAGGGAGTTTCCTGGGAACTCAACAAACGTAACCTATTGGCCTTTGTTGAGTTTCCTGGGAACTCAACAAATGTAACCTATTGACCTCAGGTGAAGATACCAACGATGGTCGTTCAGTCTTGGCCACAGGTAGTCTTAACGACTGTAACGACTGTCGTCACAGCAACAAGGAACACTAACGAACCAGCGGTATTGATGACCCGGGCCAACGACCCCACTGAGGTTAAATACCTGAGTTTCCCTGCCAGTCAGTCAGAACTGAAGAAGTCCTTTGGATGAGGGACGAAACGTCTT
>NC_060170.1:16898780-16899375 GCF_021292245.1 Micropterus dolomieu | reverse complement strand
GCTCCTCGTGTTCTGTTGGCGGACGGACCGGCTTCAGCCCCGCCGGTGGTCCGGCCGACCCCGGCTCCTCGTGTTCTGTTGGCGGACGGACCGGCTTCAGCCCCGCCGGTGGTCCGGCCGACCCCTGCTCCTCGTGTTCTGTTGGCGGATGGACCAGCAGCCCCATCCCTGACTCCCCCCGCTGCTGTCGCGCTGCCAGCCCCTAGCCTTGCTCCCCGGCCTCTGGAGAGGCCGCCACGCCCGGCTCCCCGGCCTCTGGAGAGGTCGTCTCGCCCCCTAGCCCGCCCCTCGGGCCGCCCGCCCGAACTCTCTGGCCTGTCTCGCCTTGCTCCCCGGCCTCTGGAGAGGTCGTCTCGCTCCCTAGCCCGTCCCTCGGGCCGCCCGCCGGGCTCCCCTGGCCCGTCCCTCGGGCCGCCCGCCGGGCTCCCCTGGCCCGTCCCTCGGGCCGCCCGCCGGGCTCCCCTGGCCCGTCCCTCGGGCCAGGGGATTTGCCGCCGGATTTGCAGTTGAAAATTAGTCTGTGTGCATTTTCAAGACAATCTGTATCAAAGACTTTGGAACTCCATTTAGTCCATACCCAAAGTTAATCATGGTG
>NC_060170.1:16898465-16898760 GCF_021292245.1 Micropterus dolomieu | reverse complement strand
GTCGCGCTGCCAGCCCCTAGCCTTGCTCCCCGGCCTCTGGAGAGGCCGCCACGCCCGGCTCCCCGGCCTCTGGAGAGGTCGTCTCGCCCCCTAGCCCGCCCCTCGGGCCGCCCGCCCGAACTCTCTGGCCTGTCTCGCCTTGCTCCCCGGCCTCTGGAGAGGTCGTCTCGCTCCCTAGCCCGTCCCTCGGGCCGCCCGCCGGGCTCCCCTGGCCCGTCCCTCGGGCCGCCCGCCGGGCTCCCCTGGCCCGTCCCTCGGGCCGCCCGCCGGGCTCCCCTGGCCCGTCCCTCGGGCC
>NC_060170.1:16896260-16898445 GCF_021292245.1 Micropterus dolomieu | reverse complement strand
GCGGTATTGATGACCCGGGCCAACGACCCCACTGAGGTTAAATACCTGAGTTTCCCTGCCAGTCAGTCAGAACTGAAGAAGTCCTTTGGATGAGGGACGAAACGTCTTCCAGTATCTTCAACCAAGTCCAGTTGCCCTTGATTTCAACCTTCGTTGGATAACTATGACCTGGATGACTGAGAATCTTCATAGACATGGCCTATACAGTTATTATTTTACAAATATACATACACATATACACCCAGGAAGTAATTGTCCAGTGCATTTTTTAAATTTGTGTCAGGGAGAATGTAAACAGCAGTAAGATCATAATGATAATATGGTTTTCTCCAACAGGATCTCAGCCTTTTTTTTACTGCAAAAAGTTTTTGATCATCCAGTACTTGATGTCACTGATACAGTTGTCAAGGTCATTAATAGGGCTGAGGATAAATACACAACTGAGCCTTGTGGGACCTCAAAGAAAATGTCATAATTGCCAGTTTAAAAGTTGTCAAGAGACGCAGAGAATGTCCTGGCAGTTAGATAGGAAGAGAGCCCCTTTAAGACACGACCACATCGCCCAAATGAATTTTCTAGTTTACTGATTAAAATGCTGTGGTTGACAGTATCTAAGGCTGCAGTCCATTCTAGAAATACTAGGATAGAAGGTTTGTTTGCAGCATTGTTGATCTTTTGATCACTGACTATTTCAAAGCTGTTTCAGTGCTGCGGTTGGTCCTGAAGCCAGATTGATCCACATCATATAGATTGTGGAGGGACAGATAATTATGCAGTTGTTTGTAGACATCCTTTTCAAATACTTTACTAGGAAAAAGGATATTGGAGATTGACCTGTAGTTGCTTATCACAGATGGGTCTAAGGGGGTTCTTTGAAAAAAATTGTGAGTCAAGGAAGCAGGTGGAGGAGTTTAGCTGCTTTATCACCTCTTTTGGATCATAGAGGTAGTAGGTGAAAAATGATGCGTTGTGCCCACAGTGTTGTGATGGTGTAGGGGCATTAGATGAACGAAAGATGACTAGGGTTGGACATCTGAAGGCATTTGAAGAAAGTTTGAGAATATTGTCAGATGAGATGGCATGGGCAGTGGCGAATGGGGACACATGGCTGGCTGTCCAGCAGAAGGCAAATGTGAGGCAGAGGAGCAGGCGGTGATCCTGAGGTACAAGAAACAAAAGGTTAGTCACAAAGAAAACACTAAGAAGCAAAGGAGAGATGATGAGGCAGGAGCTCTGAGTTGATTGAGCCTGAGATGTGAAACTGAGTTTTCAGTTCTTAAACAGCTGATCAAAACTAGTTAAATCAACCCTGAGTGTGTTTACTGAGTTAGTAAGTGGGGAATGAAAAGAAAACTACAATTCACCATGGCAATGAGTAAATAAAGAGCGAAGTCTCCATTTCAATCCAGTGGCGCTAGAAATATGAATTCATGCTAACACGGACCAATTCATTTATCTTAAAAAACTGTAGTGGTGGAAGGATTAAAGATTCCACACTATTACATTTGATTCAATGAAGCACATTCATTGTTTAATAAAGTGCTGATATCCTTCTGTATGTTGCATTGGATTTATTTAGCTGATGGGGACAAAATGCAGGTGGCAATAACTGAAGATTAAATTATGAATCAAACAGATAAGACAGTTTACTCAAATACCTGTGAATGTAAAGTCACAGTCCAACCCATTAATAAAGATTGTGGTGATTTGCAGTTGAAAATTAGTCTGTGTGCATTTTCAAGACAATCTGTATCAAAGACTTTGGAACTCCATTTAGTCCATACCCAAAGTTAATCATGGTGCATCAAATTTTGGTTACTGTTTTTGTTAAAATCTAACTAGTCACGCCTCATTTGCATACACGACTCAATCCTCAATCCCCAATCTCCAAATGGCTAAATGACTAAATGCCCAATCCTAAATACAAAATGACCCATCTTGAATACCAAATCCCCAATCCTAAATGGCTAAATGACTAAATGCCCAATCCTAAATACCAAATAAATTTTCGACTTAAAAAGACACACTTAAAAAGCAGACATGGGGTTAGGGCAAAAAACAGTTTGTTTATTTAACAAGAGTGAGGGTAGAGTTCTATTTCGTATAGGCTATCACTATTGCCCGTTTAGTACGCCCACAGCGTGGGCCTCTCCTACGTCCGCACTTTGTATATATACACACAACG
>NC_060170.1:16895699-16896210 GCF_021292245.1 Micropterus dolomieu | reverse complement strand
CTCGGGCCGCCCGCCGGGCTCCCCTGGCCCGTCCCTCGGGCCGCCCGCCGGGCTCCCCTGGTCCGCCCTCTAGCCCGTCCCTCGGGCCGCCCGCCCGAACTCTCTGGCTTGTCTCGCCTTGCTCCCCGGCTTCTGGAGAGGTCGTCTCGCCCCCTAGCCCAGCCCTCGGGCCGCCCGCCGGGCTCCCCTGGTCCGCCCTCGGGCCGCCCGCCGGACCCTCCTGGCTTCCCTGGTCCGCCCTCGGGCCGCCCGCCGGACCCTCCTGGCTTCCCTGGTCCGCCCTCGGGCCGCCCGCCGGACCCTCCTGGCTTCCCTGGTCCGCCCTCGGGCCGCCCGCCGGACCCTTCTGGCTTCCCTGGTCCGCCCTCGGGCCGCCCGCCGGACCCTTCTGGCTTCCCTGGTCCGCCCTCTGGCTCCCCTGGTCCGCCCTCGGGCTGCCCGTCGGACCCTTCTGGCTTCCCTGGTCCGCCCTCTGGCTCCCCTCGTCCGCCCTCGGGCTGCCCGCCGGATC
>NC_060170.1:16892116-16895649 GCF_021292245.1 Micropterus dolomieu | reverse complement strand
TATATATATATATATATATAAGAGGTTGCACACCTCTGGAGCAACTAGGAGTTAAGTGTCTTGCTCAGGGACACATTGGTGCAGACACAGTGGGGAGTTGAACCCAGGTCTCTCACACGAAAGGCAGGCATCTTATCCATTGCGCCATCACCACCCCCGCCCCCACTTGTTGTTCCATCTGGGTAACTTATGGTGCATTTCACACTGTGGTGTCCGAACAATAATGCTGTCCGAACAATAATGCTGCGATGATGTGTTGGGGCTCCCCTGGCCCGTCCCTCGGGCCGCCCGCCGGGCTCCCCTGGCCCGTCCCTCGGGCCAGGGGATTTGCCGCCGGATTTGCAGTTGAAAATTAGTCTGTGTGCATTTTCAAGACAATCTGTATCAAAGACTTTGGAACTCCATTTAGTCCATACCCAAAGTTAATCATGGTGCATCAAATTTTGGTTACTGTTTTTGTTAAAATCTAACTAGTCACGCCTCATTTGCATACACGACTCAATCCTCAATCCCCAATCTCCAAATGGCTAAATGACTAAATGCCCAATCCTAAATACAAAATGACCCATCTTGAATACCAAATCCCCAATCCTAAATGGCTAAATGACTAAATGCCCAATCCTAAATACCAAATAAATTTTCGACTTAAAAAGACACACTTAAAAAGCAGACATGGGGTTAGGGCAAAAAACAGTTTGTTTATTTAACAAGAGTGAGGGTAGAGTTCTATTTCGTATAGGCTATCACTATTGCCCGTTTAGTACGCCCACAGCGTGGGCCTCTCCTACGTCCGCACTTTGTATATATACACACAACGTTGAGATCCAGCCATCGGCTCCCATTTTTCTTTAGCACTGAGCTGTCTAAAGAGCAGAAGATTTGTCTAAAGAGCAAAGACTTTCCAGCCGGAAAACAAGAAGAACGATGTCTTCCAGGAAGCCGGCCAGAACGGGGCGAGTCACTGCGGCGTCTGCCACACGGGCTACATCGTGCTGGGTGATCTCTGCCCCTGTCCCTGAGGCGTGCCTCGGACCAGAGCACGCCGGCCGTGCGCTCACTCTTGGGTCGCTCAACTCGTTCTGCGCCCTTCTTCCTCCCTCCTGAAGAGTGGCGGCGCCGGGCGTATAGCGTTGCCGTTCAGGACGAGGAGGTGCACTACACACAACCCTGCGTGTATTGTTATCCTATCGCTGCTCCACACATTACGCACACCCTCCCGGCAGAGCCCGGCTGCAGGCTCGTCCGTGACCGCGGCATCACCGACACAGTCCCTCCTCCTGCGTCCAGAAGTGTGTAACAGGCTGTGTTGTGCGCTGTACATGTGTGATGTGTGTCTGCCTCTGCCTCCCTCCCCCCACCGGGGATGCGGTAAGGCAGGGGTCACACGAGGGCGACTACACTACCTCGTGTGGTCCCTCCCGCCACACATGGGAGGACAACCAACAGACACCTCTGACTGTGTGTGAAGGTCTCTCACGATGCCCACCAAGGCCTTGGTGGAGCGAGTACTGGCTCGCACAGATTGACTCGCACATGCCCGCCAAGCAGGGAGGCGCTCCCTCCTGCGCTCCCTCCCTTCCCCGCCAGGTGCTAAGCTCTCCTGTTCGGTGGAACACGGAGGTTGCTGCCTGCCAGGCCCCCCCACGGCCGGCATCCCCGCCCTTTGAGGGGGCCCCTCCCCCATGGGTCATGGCTGGGCACCCCCCCGAACCGTAACAGCGGCAAGGGCAGCAGAGTGGCTTCCCTTCGGGGCCACCAGGGCACCTAATCAGCTGGTCCGTCCGCTTTCAGAGACGCTACTCGGAGTGGCTCACTTCCTGCTTGATGCACAGATGGATGGACAGCCTACTTCCTGGTCAGAAGAAGACGGGCTATGTGAGGCCCATCCTGGACCTGTCACTGTTCAACACGGCGATTATGGTGATACCTTTTCGCATGTTAACAGTAAACAGTTGATGGAGTGTGTGCGCCAGGGAGACTGGCTCTCTTCCATCTACCTGAATACCTACATAAACCGCCAGGGCGGGGTGCGCTCGGCGCAGCTATTGGGTCTGGCCAGGCGGCTGCTCCTGTTGGCCCGCACTCACCTGCTCTCCATCAGAGCAGAATACATTCCTTGCGTGCTGATCAGAGGGGCGGACATCATGTCGAGGGGAGGCCCTCGCCCAGATGAGTGGAGTCTCCATCCTGATCTGGTGGCCCAGATCTGGCTCCGGTTCGGCAGGGCAGAGGTGCATCTGTTTGCCAACAAGGAGAACGCTCAGTGCGCCCTTTGGTTTTCACTGAGCCCGCGGGACGGCCCCCCGCTGGGAGTGGACGCCTTTGCTCACCCCCTTTGGCCTCCCCGGCTGCTGTATGCCTTCCTGCCGGTGCAGCTGATCCCGCGCCTCCTGGATCACCTGCAGTTTTCATCCTTGGCGGTGATTCTGGTGGCCCCAGAGCGCACCAGCATATCCTTGTTCCCTGTCTCGGACAGCAGCTCGGCTATCCTGCGCCCTAACCCGTCGTTCATGCCTAAAAGTATTACAAGCTCCTTTCAATCACGGGTCTTCACCTTCTCTGGCTTTTTTCCTCCCCCCCATGGGTCGGCGGAGGACGCCACGTCCCTCCTCCTCTGCCGAGCGCTGTCCTGCTATATGGCGCGACACCAATGCCGCGGTCAGCGAGTGACTGGGTGGCTCATTATGGCTCTGGGCAGGTGAGTTGTGCTTTGTGGTACCGTATTGGCCAGTGAGGCGTTGACTCATCCTGCTTTGCCTCTAACCCAATAGTGATAGCCTTAGAGGGCGAAGCCTATACGAAATAGAATGGGGGTTACATACTGTACATACCCGGATTCTACTTAGCCTATACTCATAGAATCCGGGTTACAGTACGTAACTCCCGGTCCTTGGCGCGTGGTGAGAGAGAGCGGCAGGCAGGCAGGCGGGCAGCGGAATCCAAACACTCAGAGACAAGTGTACGAGCAGAGCTTCCACAAACAGCGGTTCCCTGGTACAAAAAAAAACATTAGATACAAGACGAGAAAAATGCGATTGTAGGGCCTGAAGCTGGGTTTACCA
Source organism: Micropterus dolomieu (assembly GCF_021292245.1). NCBI lineage: Eukaryota > Metazoa > Chordata > Actinopteri > Centrarchiformes > Centrarchidae > Micropterus > Micropterus dolomieu. The sequence goes on along the minus strand of NC_060170.1, from coordinate 16,892,587 downwards.
CTCGGTTGAACGGACGATCTGGCGAATACTGGAGGGATGAACCGGGTATAAATGGATTGGATACCGGTGTGTGGGAAAACTCCAGGTATATATATATATATATATATAAGAGGTTGCACACCTCTGGAGCAACTAGGAGTTAAGTGTCTTGCTCAGGGACACATTGGTGCAGACACAGTGGGGAGTTGAACCCAGGTCTCTCACACGAAAGGCAGGCATCTTATCCATTGCGCCATCACCACCCCCGCCCCCACTTGTTGTTCCATCTGGGTAACTTATGGTGCATTTTCACACTGTGGTGTCCGAACAATAATGCTGCGATGATGTGTTGAGAAGAAGTCTGCTTGACACTGTTCTTGATCATAAAAGTTTATTACATCAAGGAGTTCAGCATCAATTACAAGCTCTGCAGCAGCTTGGAGAGTGACCCAGCCCGATGGCCACTCTGTCTCTCTGTACATCAAACATAGC
>NC_060170.1:16749146-16892096 GCF_021292245.1 Micropterus dolomieu | reverse complement strand
CGCACGCACACACACAAGAACGCACACATGGACGCACAGACACAGACACACACACACACACACACACACACACTTTTATTCGACGCTATGTTTCCGTTTTAGGGTGCCAATCAAACATTCTTAACAACTTGCTTTTGGACAGCATCTTTCTCTACCTGCCCGTCTGTTTCCTTTCTTCTTTACAATATTCTGGGAAAAAATGAATCACAATATGATTTTTGTCAATATTGCAAAGCAGGCTCTCTTTCATTCTCGCTTTCTTTACTACTGCGATAGTGCTCCAAGCGATAAAGCCTGCCTCTATTATTAGCAGTGTAATAGACGGCTGTGGTTGTGAGGATCTGACAAGGAGATGATAACAAAAGTGCTTACTCCTCCGTTCTCCCCACGCTCCTCCTATATCATTTAGAAAACAGTCGCAGTGCAGCAGCAGATCATGGTCGGCTAATGGCCTTAGAATATTACCGCTGCCACAGCAAGCAACACTTACCATTACTCAATTTGCACAGACATTAAAAAGAACATCATTAAATGTAAGAATTTATCTGTTATTCCACTACTCTACCATGCTCCAATAAATATCTGTGATCGTGCTCTACAAACAGATGCCAAATTAAGAAAAGAAATAAAGAAATTGTCCAACTTGCAGAGCTGTGGAGGCCCAGAGTTGCTCTCAGCATTGACTTTCCTATTACGGACTCCCAGCTGCTTTGTTTGAGATTTCATACCTAGTGGTTTTGGTACTTCTCAACCAAAACATGTATCTGTATTCCCAGAAAATGAATTGGTGCTTTTCCAGACACATTTATTATCTTTGGAGAAGCTCCAGATTTGACACCTGGCGACATCATGAAGTTGGGGAGTTGAGTCTAAGTTCACTCACTTCAGGCTTTGGGGGAGTGTGTTCCTCGTGTTCCCAATAGACTGGACAACATTCAGGAATAAACGGAGTGCAGATCCTCCTTAAAGGACAATTCTACTTTATTGCAATTTGGGTCTTATTTTTGTAGTTTTTACCAGTAAAAGCTGCTGACTAATAATATTAATAACTGATCCGGGACATTGCTTCAATAAAGTGTGTTGGGGCAATGAAACAGTCAGCCAGGTGATAAGACAGGAACAAGCCAAAGGTTTAGGCAGATTATTGAAAATGCTTTAAAAAGAACATGAGTGTGAAATGTGGAATGTCTGTAATCAGATATCATTACACAGGAAAACTGTGTGCACACAGCTATAGCAATTATAGGTCAAAGCTGAACCAGGACATTGTTTTGTAAAACATGATGGAACAATGATGCCAAATGTGACTACAGGTATTTGCTGTTTATTTGGTTATATATGGCAGCTAATGGAATATCTTACAGTTTTGGACTGTTAATCAGACTAAACAAGCCAATTGAAGACATCACCAAGGCCCCTGAGAAATTCTGAATGCCTTTTATCTTTCACTATTTCTTTAAATAGACAAAAGAAAACATAGATCATGTGACCACTAATTCTTCTTTCCCAGTCTGACTTCCTTTAGCGTTACATTCCCAGATCTTAGCAGTCAACTTGGGAGTACAATATTATTATTTTAATAATTATAAGTCTGTATAATTGAATGGCATCTAGTGGTGAGGTTGCAAATTGCAACCAGCTGTGCCAAAATTCCCCTAAATGTCCTCTGTCTGGAGATCCTGGGGAAATTAAAATAAGCGTCCATAGGTTGATGGATGCGGATCAAACACTTGAACAAACACACTGCTGCACATTTTATTGTGAGCATGTGAAAGAGTCGCTTCATGATCAGTTTGTAACAGAAGGGGGAAGAAATTATCCCGACGTGGGATCAAACACACAACCTTCTAGGTGAGAGTCTTGCACTTTACCGACTGAGCTAACCAAACACTGTTACATCTCGTCTAAAAATTATGCTTTAAATTCTTACCCACCATCTAATGGATAAAAATAATTGCTCATATGCAAAACGTATTTGCTGACCCCTGCTGTTTATTATTACTTCTTCTTCTTCTTCGAGCGTACGTATTCAGCGTGGTGATGAGCGTCTACACTGCCAGAATTCTACAAGAAGATGTATTGCATTTCTGTCAATAGATCCTTAGAATTATTACACACTGAACCTTTTAGGACTTACATGTACTGTATAACTTCCGGCAACACACACACATGGATGTAGACACCCACACACAAGAGAAAGCAATAAAGTAGTATGGAAGAAGAGAAACAGAATGAACAGTGAACAAAAATAACATCTCAGCAGATCCCAAAGCGTACAATGGGCCATATCCCAGTTTGTGAAAATATGTGTCAAAACCTCCTGCTGAGAATGTGTTTGAGTTTTTTCTGTTATTAAGATTAAAAACATAAAAAACGGAACAAAACAAGATAACCTATGCTTTTCCCTATAGGCTGTTGCGACAATATGATTATTATACTGCAAGAGTGTGTGTGTAGTGAATTTGGATCTGACAAGAGCAGTAAAGACAACCAAAGCCAGAACAGTTTCCCCGGATGCCACCTGATGTGTGTGTGTGTGTGTGCATTCATCTACTACCATGAAAGTGAATTTGGCTCAATTTTGAATTTTGTGTGTGGCTGTGCGTGTCTGCATTGAGTCTAGCAAGTGTGTGTGTTGTCAAGGCTAAGTAAGTGACATATCACAGCAGCTTCCTCTATCTATAATTCAAAGTGCAGGCTCTAAACAAAGAACAGAGTGTTCAGCTCCCATCAGACATGCTACAGGGGAACAGACACAGTTGCTAAAGCTGCAAACAAAATATAGCTGGATAGCGAGGACCTGGAGCTAATAAGAGGTATTAAAGACTGTGATAGTAGAAAAGAGCACACAGACTGATAGGCAGGCAGGCTGACAGCCACATGTGGAATAAGGGATACTATTTTCTCCCTGTCTCTTTTTTTCTCCGCCTTGGTGGATTTTCTCTGACCCACATTATCAGGAAACAGACAGGCAGACATGTAAACAGGTTTAAATATGACTCAGTGTGCTGTCTACACTGAAAACAAAGGCTCTTTCAACACCGTCCCATTTTTCTTTTGTTGTGATAGACACCTGTAATCACTCCACACTCACTAGGAGGACAATCATGCAATATTTAGAAACTCCAGCTCTCAGAGGAAAGATGCAAGATTCATACGTGGTTGTCGGTTGAGGTTTGTCTTCTCTGTTACATGGGGTGAAGTTTGTCGAATTAGTCATACTCACCGCTCTTGGCTAAAGTATGTGATTTTGTTTGTACTTTATTTCTTTCTAACATAAGGTGGGACGGTAATCAAAGGTATTTTTATATAAGTGAACTCCCAGTCTTCCAGGGCACCAACACTGGATTTAATACGAAGGTGATTCAAACTACAAAGTAGTGCTGAAATGTTTAGTTAATTAATTGATTGGCCAGGGGAAATAAAATAAAAACAATTTGTATCATGAATGAATAATTTAAATCTGCAATAACTGATTGCAGCAAACAGCTGTTTACATACTCAGCAGTTACAGAGGAACATTACCATTCATTAGGAATTGCATTTCTGGCCACCTTGTGAATTTAAGTCCAATATTCACTCTCTTTTAGCTGTTTTTTAGTCTGTACCAACTCCAGAGGGAAATATCTGGCTCTTCAGCAGCTAAATGCTCCACTATGTTCAAAAGCTAGTTGCTAACTGCGTTTGTCTGCCATTTGTGCTGAACAGGTAGTGTACAGTGAGCTGGTGAATCTTCTTCACTGAAAACAGCTGCCTGCTACAGCCACAAATGAGACTCAAAACAACAAAAACAAAAAGTTGCAGGCCAGACAGCTAAACCATGAGCTGAAATTTGCAAGATTTGGATGATAATTCTCTGTAGGATCATCGCTACCAGTGATCCCTTTCCCCATTGTCACACTGTTTCACTGTCATTTGATACATTGTAATTATAAAAATATTGATTATAGCCACCTTAAAGTGAGACTGTGTAACTTTTGCTAATAAGCGGCCACTGTGACCGCAAGTACATCTTACATATGAACGGCACATTAAATTTCCCTTCATTTCCCAAGATTCTTTTGACTCAGTGCTTTAGAGACATAATCATTTGGTGAGCTGACAACCTGGCAATCTGCCACAAGCAGGAAACAACAACCAACTAATAAGGCTTCAAAAGCAGCAAGGCAGCAAAACCCCTGAGTGTATAAATGGTATGTTGTATTGTTTAAGAATTCAACTATTTATTTGCAGTTGGAAGATTTGTGCCATTTCTTCTTTCAAAAGTTACACAGTCTCGCTTTAAATAATTTCTCCAGCAAAAATGCCAAACATGTGCATCCCAAATGTGAAGATTTGCAGCTTTTTCTTTGTCTCATATCATTGTAAATTTAATATCTTTTAACTCTTTATAAGAGAAAACAATCAGTTTTAAGACACCTTTGATGTTACCTTTGGCTCTAGGAAATTGTGATGGATTATTATGGCTGTGGCTCAGGGGGTAAAGGGGCCCTCCACTTATCAGAAGGTCAGTGGTACAATCTCCGGCTCCCCCATTCTGCATGTCGAAGAATCCTTGGGCAGGATACTGAACCTGAAATTGCTCCCGAATAGGTATGAATGTATATTTCTGTTTCTGATGCATGAAGCACCTTAGCCAATGTATGAATGGAGTGAATTTAATGTAGTGTTAAAGTGCTTTGAGTGGTCAAAAGACTGGACTACAAGTACAGGCCATACTATTTTCATCTTATGAACTAAACAATGAGCAAATTAACTGAAAAAACATAAAGGTCTTTTACAATAATGCAATGTACAGCTGTTGATGTTAATGTTGACATCATGTGTCAGTTGCTTCTGTTTATTCAGTGCACTGAGATGTGACGGTTCCACAGGACCTGCATTACATCTGCTCCCATGAGCCTCAGTTTCAATACCTCCATTATTGGTGGAACATGTATGTGTTGTGATTAAAATGCTACATATTGTTAGTAGCAGGTGACATATGTGGTGCTCTAAACACACAAATTGTCATGGGCTTTAGCTAGCAATGTGACGCTTGCTCCAATTATCACAAAGACAAATGAGCCAGGCAGATGGGGGATATGTTCATGATGATGTACGGGGGGGGGGGGGGGGGGGGGGGGGGGGACAGTACAAAGAAGTCATGTTGAAAAAAGATGAGCGACTGCAGAGATGGCAAGAAAACGACACAAATAAATGGTATGGATGTGGCAGTGATGGAGTGGGATAAGGGGCTTTTCGTAACTGATGGAAGGATCGTTTCTTATCTATTCATATGTCACTGTGAGTCATCCTTTAGAGCAGCCAAAAATAACTTTCTCACCAACTGCACACACAGTATGTTTCTCCTCTCATTCACTCTTTTCAACTCAAACACTGAGCAACAATCACAGGAAATGCAACAGAAGGGAGGAGAGTGAGGGAAAAGTTTGGAGCGTTTTAGTGCACAGGTAATAACATGTAAATGTGCTCAACAGAAAGAGAATTACATTTTATAAGTGGTTCAGCATCAAAACATCTCCACAGAGACATGTACTGAAACTGTACCTACAGGCTGACACTGTAAAGTGTGATTTGTTGCCCACCGTCTTTGTTGGTCATACAGAAGCTTCTGCAATTCCAGCTCAGAATCAATATCTGCTGCCGCTGTTCCTGTTCTGTTTACAAGAAGGTTTTGAGTTTCAGAAAATGTAAACGCAACTACTTCTGCTTGGTTTATATGTATATAGCACAACAGTAAATGCTTGCAGTGATGTCAGCGCCTATGGCAATATGTGACAAAGATCCAAACCAGGGTGGTTGTGGTTGCACAGTATGCATTCCAAAACCCAGTGGCGGCCTTAAGCATCTGGGGGCCAGTTTCAAGAGCAAATGTGGGGCCTCACCCTGCAATAAATATTAGAAAACACCTGTGTACATTAAAAAATACTGTTTATTTCAACTGCTGCTGGTTGCAATATTCTAACATAAATTATGCGAGAGAAATATGATAGAGAGTGAAAACGATGCCAACTAACACCTGGTCTCCCCTACATAGTAAATAAGACAGTCACAGTACTGGGTGCTGGGGGATAGTCAGTCTATAGCAGTGGTTCCTAACCTGGGGTCAGTAGTAGGGCTGTAATGGTTTTGAAACAGAGACCAAAATCGCGACACAAAAGTCCACGATCTGGTGTCGCGGATCCGAGAGACAGAACCGCGGCACACCCGCTCATTGGACTGTTGAGCTCTCATTAAGACAAGTGCGACTGTGCCGGCGGCGGCCGGTGGAGGGTGGGCTCTATAGCGGTGTATATAGTAGGGTATTTGTATTAACAGTAGGTTATTTTAAGTCACCTTAGATTTGTTTTTATTTACTTGAATCTGCTCCTCTGCTCTTCTCCCCACACTCACACACACCTAGTTTGCACCTCTGGTCTCTCATGGAAAACACGCCAGCTTGCTCCGCCTCTTTCTGTCTCTCTCTCCCTGTATGTGTCTGTGCTGATTTTCTCCATCAGCAGTGCGTTTCATCAAGTCGCCGTGTTTAATAAACTCACCCGTGATTGAGTTTTCAAGTGCGCAGCATGTGGATCGAAAATGAAACTTAACGTTAGTGAGTGACATCTGCAGTGGTGCGTTCACTGTCGCTCTGTAATGTAATATTTCCTGCGCGTCCGTTAACATAATACCAGATGACCTCTCCCTCACCGTTTCTCTGCAAAATGCTAAAGTGGGTTGCCAAATATACTTTGGCAGGTGCAACTATACCTGTCCGGCCCGCCCAAGTAAAGTATATGTTGAAAACACTGAAGTTCGTGCAAGCTGTAGGCCTGTATTTTGTAAATATTACACCTTATAAACCTTATAAACAAAACACCAGGAGACTGTTGGTGAAGGCCAACCAAGCGCTTGCATTGTTTTACACAGAGCCATGGAGGTGTCATTTGACTCAATTTGTTTGCTATTAGTAAGTAATTACATCATCTTTTTCTGTGTGCGTGTTTTGTCAGCTGTTGGGGGGGCTCAGCTTTTCTTAGATAAAAGTAGGGGTGACGCCAAGGAAAGGTTGGGAACCACTAGTCTATATAATGACATCATACTAAATGGTGCGCAATATTGATACTTTTTGTGTTTATTTAAATGGTCAGGATAACATCTCTTATAGTAAATGACAACAATTTCAGAATGTTTTACACTACAGCAGACAGCAAACTTGAACACCAAGATACTGTATATCAAAGCAGCTACACAGCAACAGCGAGAACTAATGAATGAGAACTGCAAGAGATGAAGAGGGAGAGACAGCGCCTGGATGAGAGAGATCTTACCCGTTCATCATAGTTCCTAATAATGCAGCGCAGTAATGATACAGAAGAGCATAGCCTATATAACGCGGATCTTTCTGTTAGTCAGAGACTCCAGTCTGCAGTGGAGTTCATACACTTCACTGATAAAACACAGAACTGTAACATTAGGCTTCACAGTCAAAGAAAGTTTCAATGTCACGTCCACTTCCATCCATATTCGCACGCGCCCTCTCTCTCGCTCGTCCACATGAGCTCTCTCTCTCTCTCACCTACAGTCTGCGTCACACTTTTTTTAAAATCAATAGATGGTTTTTATAATTCCTGGTTTTAGGGATGGCTACCTGTGTCCATAACTATACACATTAAGTGAAATAAGTTTATTTTAAAAGTGGGTGGATTATTCAGTTCTTTTTTCAGTCGAGGTCCTTTAGAGGGCGGAGCCCGTTTCATTTAGAACGGTTGATACATAGCGAAGGCTGCCAATGCCAAAACAATTGGGCCACCAGGATGCCTGGCTGCAGTGATATCTTGATGTGGAACAACAATCAGGATGTTAGAAGCATTGATGAAAAGCACTAGTCAAGAGATGGAGAACAAAGAGAGGCACAGTCCAATAGAGAAACGGATAAAACCAGACACAGGTATAGTGAGAAGCTGAGGGAAATACTGATTTGAGGATTAAAAGCAACGTGTACAGTATATTCTGTTTGAACCTGGAAAAAAAAAAGAAATGTCTGCAAATAGCCTGGTGCTTTCACATTGTTTGTTCACACCTCCCACACTTCCTAGATGGAGGGTGCAAACACTGAAAGGAGACAAATCACATTAAGCACCTAAAAACTGCCGAACCCTGAATTGGAATGACTAGAGCTGGCAGTTTAACCGTGGGCAGAAGGAGCTCTGCCTCTGCTGACTATTTATCCAAGGCTTACGGTTTACAAGACTTTCAGCTCAACCCTCAAGCCTTTCAACTCTTGAATTTAGGCTGTGCCCACACCAATGAGGATACATCTGAAAATGTAAAGCAGGTTTCTGACTGGCAAACGTGTCTTCTAAAAGTTTGTTGTCCACATTGAAACATTAAAACAATGCTTGCCTTCTCTGTTAGTTGAATGAGAATGGAGACAAAATGGTGCCGTACAGCGGCTACAGGACTGTTTAGTCATAAGAATTAAGATTTTCATTAACTTAAATGCCGTTATTATACTTTTTATGGGCAGAACATTTTGAGCAATAGCCATTCAGTAAATAATTGTCTATATAGTAGTTTGTGTTGGTAGTGGCAGAGTCCGTAATTCCTGCACTGGACTGCCTTCACAAGCACAAAGGACAGGAATAGAGCTATGTCATTCAAAAAACCTCTCTTTCCATGTCACTGAACAGTTGACATATTCAACATATTCAAAAAGCTAATATTTCCCTGTCCACATTATAATGTGAGACGAGTCTAATTTCATTTATCCACTCTAGAGAAATAATTCAAAACATTGATATTTATATTCATAAGTTGCAGGTTTTGTAAAAATATTTAATCCATTTATATCAATTAATAAGAGCTGCAGTGAAAAACTAACAATATTTTCACCCATTTACTGATCTAATATTGTCAAATATTTCCTAAAATTTATCATTAGGTCTTTTTTAAAACCCAAATAAATGTTCACGTTTAAGAGCCTCTAAATCAGGAAGCTTGACACTGCAGTGCCAGGGGGAATGGAGACACACAACAGCTCCTGCGCCAAAATAAACAAGCCACGGAACACGAGCCGTGTGTGAGCCATAACAAGATGATTATGGTGGTGGAAGTTACTAAGTTACCCTTGCCTGATATGAAGAAAGAGGGAAGGTGCCATGTCATGTACCAGCTTCTAATGCCAAGTCCATAAACTGTGTACTTTCCAACAGAGCTGGGAAATGATGTTCCAACTGAAGAGCGGCCACCATGAGAAAGCTGTAATGGCAAGGTATTGAATGTAGCATAGCACGATGTGACCTAACATTGGAGGTATCCAATTTTCAGTTGGGCCTGTGCAAATGACCAACAAACCTGAGTTTTACAAAACAAAACTCAGGTTTCTACCTTTAAACTTCACATTCACCTCTGAATCTGCTTACTCCAATGTGACTCAGAGAAAGCATCTGAAAAAGCTGTGTCAAACCTTAATCTTCTAAATGTGTGTGGGGTGGCTTAAATAAGAAGTGAAGCTAGCCAACATCTTGTAGTATGAGCCTTAACCATGGGTGTGCCAGGTTCTAGAATAAGTGGCACTCAACCCCTACAGCCAAGACCTCCATTTTGAAAAAGTATGCATTTTAATGTATTAGGTTGGCACAAGGTTGAAGTGGGGGTTATGGGCAACTGAGCTTTGTGTGGGTTTGAAGGTGTGTGTAGGTGTGTGTGTATGTGTGTGTAAAAGAGAGAGAGTGCTTGAACAAGACAAGTAACGGCTGCTATTCACAACTGTAAGGCTCGCTAGAAGATTGCCAAGGCAGCAAGCCTGTACCCCCGTGGTATGTAGACACTGTCGCTCTCATACACCAGGAGAGAGAGGGGGCAGGACTGGGGGTGTGTGTGTGTGAGAGGGTGGGGGGGAGGAAAAGTTGGGGAGAGTTTACAGTACAGCTTGCAAAAACATTTCATCGTCAATCAATACAAAGCCAGTCATAAAGATTCATCAACAAACATACTGCAACAGACAATGATGTTTTCCATTCCATGTTTTCCATTTCTTTGCAGTGCTGTTCAGTTCATGCCAAAATACAAAGTAAATTCACTGAGCAGTTGTAGGCCACAAAAGGGTGGCATTAAATAAAGGGTTAGGGTTAGTTTAATATTTGCCGCTTCTCTCATGCTATCTCACACTTGTAGCCGTGACTGAACGCATCATGTGTAAACACTGATGACTGAAGCTGCTTCTATGCTAATGTGGTGCTTTCACTGTACTGCCTGTGTAGACATGGTGTAACATACAGAAAGGTTACTAAACCTCAGGAATCACATCTGCATTGCTATCAAAAAACTTCAAGCAATACCCAGCCCTATACTCATATGGCAGGTAGACCCAATATGCGCCGCTCTGAACCTAGACCCTGTTTTCTAAAGCAATACTTTACCTTTCAACAAAACTGTCAAATACCAGTGTAACATCAAAGAAGATGGGTATTCAGTAAGACACTGGTGACAATTTGTTGATACAGGCGGAGGAAGCACTCTGTGCCCTATCATCACATGTCAGCTGACAACAGTGCCAGGCTCCAACCCACTCATTACAATCATTATTGCAAGGGAGGGAAGAGGCCTATAGCTCATATCCTTTCATTTCCATTAAATCCCATCACAGCACGATGTAAGCAGACAAAAACAACTGTTGTCAATATGAAATGCAGCACAATTCTGAAAACAAATGAATGTCACAAAAATCTAAACAGAAACCACATAAATAAACACCCAGACCTGTTCATGATGTGATAATATATCGGTATTATTACAAATATTTGGCATTTGAATAAAAAAACCCAGCATGCATTACTGCATGTGTGCCCATCAGCGAACTTTCACTGGAATGAATGGATGTGATTTGGCTCTGTGCTTCTGCAATCAGTGAGTCTTGTTTAAACTGAAATAGATTTCTCACCCCAGCATAGTTCAGCCAAGAGGCAGAGCAGCCTTTCAAAAAAAAATGAAATGAAAGCAGAAGAAGAAGAAAAAACCCACACACATGCACATCTGAAAGTCTCAGTCTTAAGCACTCTTTTACCATTGCTACCGGCTATGGCAAAATGGCACCACATCAGGGGATTAATGATTACTCCTCAAACTGGGTGTGAAACAAAACAGCCTGAATAACCAGAGAGAAATAAAAGCTGATCACAGGAGTGGGAGTGAAAAAGAGGGATGTTGAATCAATGAGATTTAAATGGGAGTTGCAGTTGGATTTGCGGGGTTGATGGCTTCCCTATCTGGGTGTCAAGTATGTACCGTGGGTGTGCTAAACAACATCCAAACATCCCCAAATCCCCCAGGCGCCTTTTGAGACGCAAAAGAATCTGGGAAAGGGACTAGCTGAGGAAAACAGGAGTGGAGGTTAGTGGGGGGTGGAAGAGGGAGATATAGAGTGTGTAACACGGAGAGGGAATCAATGGGTAACCCCGGAGCAAATAAAAGCCATGACATCATCGCATGGCAAGGAGCAAGGAGTGGGGTGGCGAGGAGTAGGGGGAGAGAGAGGGAGGAGGGAGAGAAGGGAGCACCCACAGTCACCCATTCTGGCTCCCGGGGCCCATCCTCTGGAATGGATAAGAGCCGAACAATGAGCCCTCACTGAATGGTATCCCAAATCCCACAGGAGAAAAACAAATCACCAGTGGGAAAGGGGGAGGGCGAGGGAGAGATGGAGAAAAAGACAGAGAGGGATGGAGAGAAAAAGGGAGACCCTTAAAAAGATGGGCACACAAAGCAACAAAACATCTTGGGACATGTAGAGCAAGGCAAGTAGAGATTGAGACAAAGCTGCCTTTGTCCCTCCTGGCTGGTGGGTGGCTTGGTGTGAAGGATTTGAGCGTGGTAGCATTTACATCAGAGCTCTCCAATATATTGATCCGGCCATGTAATCCCCCAAATGATAAGTGAAAAGGTTGGAATTACTCTGGGTGTGTTGTTTGTTGGGTTTACATGACAAGGACATGTGGGAGGCAGGGCCCGGGCTTTACGTAACTTGTCAGGGGAGCTTTGAGTTGCATTCAGAGTTTGGCCTGCTGCTCGTGGTGCCGGTTTGATGGAGACATGTGAGGCACTGAGGGATGTTCTGGGAGCCTCTGATCATAACACCTACTCGCAGGAGTCAAAATCAGATGTTTAATTGCACTCCTCATCACACCGTGTTAATAAATAAAGTCACAGCCTTCACTGGGAGGGCTCAAGATGTGTGTGTGTGTGTTTGAACAAAAAGCTTCCGTTCCTCCGTGATTACAGCACTGCCACTGCAGTAAGCCAGAACAGAGAAAATAAATTAGAATCACAAGAGGAAGAAGTCTTTCATGTCAGATGCTTTGATAAAAACAAGCAGGTTTCCACCAACTAGAACTACTCGGCTTATAATTCTGAGCTAACTGGGGACAACGTGACGCAAAAATGTCAAAAAAACAAATGGAAGATTCGCTCAAGAATGAGGCATAAATAAAGGAAGAGTTGCGTTATGACATTTATTTTTGGGATCAATAAAAAAAGGAACATGCTGGAAAAAGAAGCAGTGCATGTGTTGAGGTAGAATAATGCAAACGTGAAAGGCTCAGAGAAGCTGCTACAGACTGATCTGGCAGAAATATGATCTTTCTGACAATTCAGAAGCGCTTGTGTATGAATGAGCACAATTAGCAGCAGGGCTTCTATGATGCTTATAGACACTCCTCCTGTTAGAAATTTGAACCAAGCTACAGCTGGAGCTTTTATTAAAGTCCCACATTTTACTGAAAGCATACTGAACTGCGTTGACATTATATCCATTAGAAACAACGAGGAAAAGAAAAATGTATTTTCTCTTTTTAAGGGGCTGCAAGCAATTGGTAGTTGACAAACTAGAGTGTTGTGTTTCAGTATATTGGTTTGGTTGTACCACGTGACATATAAGAAAGAACTGTGTGCAGGTAATGCCTCGTGCAGACTGCCCGACTTTCAGAGTCGGCCGATCGCCGTGCTGTTCACACAACACAACTTGCCGTCTTGTGACAGGAGTCATTGTGGCGTTCACACTACGTGACTGATCGGTGACAGGAGGTCAACCACTACGCGAGCTGACAGTCGCTGTGTCACCCGACGCTGGCCAAACCACGTTTTGTCAAGAAAACACACATGAAATGTGAAATGGTGCGAACCTACAGACGAAACAGTTGTTGTTTTCTATTATAAAGATAGCATTTATAAAGACGAAGAATATGGGTGAAAGAATGAATTAGCACATGCAGGGATCATCCGTGCTACAGAGAGAGCTGGAGGGGAGTGAAACTTGTTTTGCGGTGGAAAAAGTAGCTACCACTGATTTACTCCCAACCACAGCCTGACGGTCGCCGAGCTCCCCGAGTCACAAATCAGGCAAAAAATCGTGTAGTGTGAACTAGGCTTAAGATGCAGGAAACCTTTGGACTGAAAAAGTAGAGGGAGACTAGATAATAACCAGAAGTCCACGGCACAAGCCATTGAGTCAGAAATCATTGTCTGAGAGTATGCTGAAATAACCTGGAGCCAAAGACTGTATCTCTACCAGCACAGAGGTGCTGACCCTCACCTTTAAACTCCGACCTCCAGGTAAAGGATTGGAGTAGGGCTGCAAATAACAATTATTTTCATCATGATTCATCTCTTGACCTTGGTTTGTTTCATTCAGTGTGTCCCGAGTTTCTGGAAATCGTATGTGCCTGCCCATCCTGCCTAAGATTGCACTAAGTACTTGGGACAGCACACCTGAAAAACTGCTTTGGGAAACCCCAGCAGAAACAGCTACAGTATGCTGGAATGACCCAGACGCGAGGAAATGCCAGCAAACCGTGCTTCAGCCAGAGGGAACAATCACCGACTGTCCGCACCGTGCCCAGTCGCTCTGCAATCCCCTGTCTCTGGCCCTGTACACCCCAATGTCCCATTCCATCTGCGATACCTACAATGGGTTGTGTCGCTTTTACGACCGGCGCGCTGTGAACAGTTGGTGATCGTTCCCTCTGGCTGGATGAATTTTACGTGTGATCCACGTACTACTGCAGCTGGGGGCTCTCCGCAGCACCACACAACTTTTTAAATTCTTCCATCCTCATTCATTAAGGCAAAAGTAGTAAATGAACAACAGGTGCTACTTTGCACTTTTGGAAGATGCCATTCATCGTGCACACTGTAAGTAGATCAGCTTACATGTTAATTTGCTGGTGATATCAAGCTTGCTTACGTTTTCACTCACGCAAACCCGCAGCCCATTATGTAAAATAAATATCATAATATGAAAGCATTTTAGCTTAATGAATTACTTAAAATACAAAAATAACATCATCTGAATACTAAAATTATTGTTGATTAATTTTCTGTCAACCAACTAATCAACTAATTGACCAGTAATTTCAGCACATGGAGGGGATGTGAAAAATAAGACTGGGAATGAAACAAGTACTTAGGAGTTATTATTTTAATCAAAATGCCACTACATCATTTTCAAGTTCATTATCAACAACTCTTAGTGTGCCATCAAGTAAATTAGGGGAGAAAGCTGTCATTCAACACAAATTTTGATTGAATGTTCGAGGGCCATATGAGAAACAAGAAAAATCTGTTTGGGATTTTGTCTTAAAGCTGCATTTAGAACATTTTTCCCTTTTGCGGTTTGAAACTCAAAAGAGCTTTGCTTTATCAATTCTCATCAAGTCTGTCTGAAGCTATCAGCTAAACATACCCTTTGAAGTCTGAGCCAGAATGTAGAGGCTACATTAGCTCACTAGCTCTTGCCCTGTGCCTTTGCCGTCTAGCGTGTCCACAATAAATATTGAAATTGGCGGTGGCTGCCTTGCAAGTGGATGTTCTGTATTATAAATGTCACGTTACCCTTGGTCGGTGGAGCAGTGGCTCATTCTAATGCCACAGGACAGAGACACAGAAAGAGAGAGAGAGACCACGAGGGGCAAGAGATTTCAACTTTCAGACTCATCAAATTGACTTGAGAGTGTCTACTTGCATGTTATGAATAAAAAAAGAAGATGGATACTGTGGAAAAAAGAGGGCTAAAATGATAGTGGTAGAGGGACACAAAAGGACGGAACAGAGAGAGAAAGTGAGTCAGCGCTCTGTTTAATGCATACGTTCATGGTGCCCCAAGCCCAAGCAGTCTTTTTATGTAGCACATACAGGAGCACAGTAGAGTATGAGGGGTCACAAGAAGAACGTGAAGGGTTGCGGACTAGTAAATGCTTACTTCAATAATATACAGCATTTAATGTTTGTTTTAATCTTGTTCTTAGCTTGCTAGAGACTGTGCAGCCGAATCATAAAGTTGGGAATATTTAAATTGCCATCCACTCATTCAGGCTTTCACCACTCAAGTTTGTTCAACCCCATTGTAGGGAACTGTGGTGTGTGTTTCTTGGCAATTTTACCACCGAACCAAACCAAAATATAAACCTACAAAACCGATAATTTTGTCCCGGTTTTCATCATTGCATAATCCTTTTGCGTCATATTCTGAGGTCTCTTTTACCTCAGCAAGAGGCCATAAGCAGCACAGATATAAAGCGAGGGATAAACTACACAGCAAATTCCAATTTTTTGCAATAGGGCTGTGTATGTGCTACACCCCAGCAGCCAAGAGAAGAAGATATGCATGCACCAGGTAGCGGGCAGAAAGCCACTTATTGGCATTTTTACTTGCTTCTCTTCAAGCATAGCCTTTTCCCACAAAGACCAACCCCCGGCAGACAACACACATCTGAATTAAAAATGAGTAGGTGCTGTGCTTCTATTTCAAGATCTGTTCAGTTGGAAAAGAAATGAATCTGGTTATCTGCTGTCTAGATAGCGTGCTTAGAACAAAGCCTTTTAAAATACAGATAAGTGCCGATCTTGTTGTGAGTTGATGAACTCCACACACCATTAATACCATAACACACTTACATCTATTATTTCCATTACTATACTTCCATAGTTCTTGTCCCATATTGAATTGCAAAGAAAATTCGCATAAACCCCCCCGACTCTCCTCCTCCTCATCTTTGTTATCACCCATCCTTCTCTTCATCTTCTCTCACTGCCATCTCTCGGTTGTCATTCTCCTGTCTATCCTCTCTTCTTCGTCCTTCCTATCACCTTCCCCTGCATCCTCAGCCTCATCCTTCTATTCCGTTCTCAGATCCTGTTTCTTTTCTAAAGTTTTTTCCCCTTCCCAACAACAGATCGCTTGTTTCATCTTCATCTTTTTCCGTCTCAGCTGCTTCTCCTTTGGGATAACAAACAAGCTATGCAACAGGTCTCATGTCATACCAACAATAAATGAGGCAATATTCACCCATTCTTATGAGGAAACATAAGAGATCTCACTCATGATACATTAAGGGGTGGGTGTGAGGACATTTACCTGTGGGCAGATGTACTACAATGCTTCCTCAATACAGTTTTCATACAGGAAAAAGCCAGTTTCCACTGAACCCAATACAAATTCAATTTAGGGAAACCAGCTCCCCTGGGTGGGTGCTACACTGACTGCTGCATGGGAGCAGGAACATTGATCTATAATTTCAGTATATGTTCTTAGTCCACACATTTTTGGGGCAGGGGAGGAAAGAAATCCAACTGACAATAAATATTTCAATGAAAACAGAAAATGAAATCTACATATCCTAAAAAGCAATGCACTAATTTCTCCAAATATGTCATCTAACATCTCATACTGTACTGTATATATACTGTATGTCACATATCGTTTGGTGAAGGAGATATGAAGCTTCCTGGCAGTCCTCCTCCTTCTCCTCCTCAGGGGGAGTGCTAATGAAGCAGGAGGCTGGTCAGAAGGGAGAGTCTCTAACTCTCTACTTGGGCTCCAAGCAATCAATAATATACAGACAGCCACCCTTGCCTTCTTCTCCTTCTCTTTCCTTTATCCTCTTCATCTTCATTATTTTACTCCCTGTATCCTTTTTTTTAAATTTGTTTTTTTACCTCTTCTCCGTCTCCCTTATATCTCCCCTATCCTGACCTCTGTCACCTTTCCCCTACTAGCATATTTGCCTTCCCCTCTCTGTTATACAGTTAGCAGTGAGCGTGTTTTAAATCTGCGTTGTAATTAGTATGACACTTGCAGCTGAATTTCATTTCTATTCACAACCAATTTACTTCTCAGTCATCGCAGTGTTTTGACATTTCAGAAGTTGGGCTGAGAAATTCTCAGAGAGTTTGGAAGAAAACAAACTTACTGTCAGGAAACTCTAATCAGAAAGCTGTGCACACTCAAAGTGCCTTAATACAAAGTTAAAAGAGGTATCCTATCCATCTCTCAGATACCTTACTTCCCTTGAGGGATACTTTCCAATCTGTGAGACAACAGTGCCCCCTGCAGCTCACCAGGGGATGTGCACCTCAGTAATGTTCAGTGAAATTGATCCCTCCACACTTTTAAACAGCCTTGTTTCAGTCCCCCAGCTATCTCCTCCCACAAGCGGAATGTGTAAGTGGATTTAAATAAATTAATGCCTCTTTTGCTAGCCTAGGGAAAATATCGCAGAAAATAGTCCAAAACAAAGAAAATTCCTACTGCTGTCGCATTCACAAAGATAAAGAAAAACATATATTTTTTCAACCTTCCGCCTATAGGCCTACATTAAGGCAGCAGCAATTTGAATATGTCATACCTAATTCCACGTTAAGACTGAGCCGGCATTCTCTAGGGACTGAATACAAAGCAGCGTGCAAGAGAGACACTTGACTAGTCAGCTGGAACAACAATATCCAGGCTCGGGGATAATCAGTCCCACCATTTTGAGACAAAACTGCTTTTAAAGAAACCAGTCAGTTGCCTGAAGGCGATAACTAAAATATTTGAGAATCCATGTTACAAACAGCAGTCCTGTGTAGCACTTACAATCTGTAGAATACATTTCAAGTATTTGTCAAAACATCAGCAGCACTTGATTAATGTTATCTCACCAAGTATGTGTTTGTTTTTGAGGTTGTTAGAAGAATCAAGTCTAGATGAAATATTTCAAATACTAAATAATAAAATTGCATACTACTTGTGAGGTTGAAACTCATTTAATGTGAAAAAGAAACTGCCTTTTGAGTTCTCCCTCCTTTTGCTACAGCAACAGAGCAATCCTTCCCCCAGTGGAAAAGACAGAAATGAGTGAGGGAGGCTCATGAGGTCTTGGTTATTAGAGTAACTACCTAGCATTAGCGAATTGGGATCCAAACAAACTCTACTGAATACAAATGAATGGAAAGAGGGAAATGCTACAGTAGAAAATCTAAATCAAAACCATATGTATATCATGTTTCTTCGAATTTTACAGTACAGTAAGTACAAATATGTAGGGCCAGGCCTCACCAAAATCTTTTATGTAATACTTAGTTTTAAGAAACTAATATCTACATGCAAAATTTCAGCATTAAAAATATAAAAAAGCCAACTAATCATCACTTTGACCTCAATAAGGCAGACCTCGAGACTAAATCTAAAACATATTGTAAACAAGCCTGGATACTGTGCATAAATGGATACAGTTGAATGAATGCTGTCCAATTCTAGTCAGTCTCTCAAGAGAACAAAGAGACCTTGGGGGTTTCAGATAACAAGCTCCCTGATCTCGGGTCTTTACACTACAGTTACTCTGGAGCCAGATGTACGGCTGCCTCTGGGTCAAGACAGACACCAGTGGGATTACCATCTATTAGCAAAGAAAGAGGGACAGATTGGAGATGCTTCTCATTTGGCATAAACACAGAACAGTTCTCTGAATCCAGTGGATAGTAAGTTTTTTTTTTAGCAGTTAACGTGTTTACAATAAAGAGTAAGAAAAATTATGTGTTGTGTACACTGTGTATGTATGCACACTGTACAGTATGTGCATGTGTGTGTGTACATGTGTATGGGTTCACACCTCAGAGTCTTCATTGCGGAGCCCAAATTGGAGGACAGCACTGGGAGACTGCAGTCTGGCTTGGCTGGACTGGGCCATCTGCAGGTTTAACTGCCAGCCGACATACTCTAGCTGAAACACACAAATAGAGCCAGTTTTCTTTAATATTAATGTATTTTTAATAAAGCCTCACAGTTCAATTTAATAAATACCCTAGACACATTTTAAAAGACACTAAGGTGGCACTTTGCCCCAAAAAAATAACAAGGGAAGCAGAAAGAAATACGTACTTTTGTGTATAATGATATTTTATTAGTCCTCTGTCCTTAATATGTTTTTACTACTTAATCGATATTTACATAATAATCACTGTTCACCTGATTAATCTTGTTGTTTAATATTGTGGTGTCCGAACAATAATGCTGCGATGATGTGTTGAGAAGAAATCCGCTTGACAATGTTCTTGATCATAAAAGTTTATTACATCAAGGAGTTCAGCATCAATTACAAGCTCTGCAGCAGCTTGGAGAGTGACCCAGCCCGATGGCCACTCTGTCTCTCTGTACATCAAACATAGCTTACATATATATGTACCATAGAAGGGTTTGAGTCTGCAAAATAAAGCTCCAACCCATAGAAGGGTACAGTACTATTCTGAGGTAACAAAACAAGGGGTCAGAGGTCAAATTCTATAGAAGGGTTCAGTCCCTACATAACCACCAATCACTGCTCTCCCCTTAGGAGGTCACTGACCCTCTGTCCTGCTGCTACAGTGCTATTTTGAACTGTTATGAGTATCCACAAAGCACTTTATCATCACTTTGATTTCGATAGATGCTACATTACTCAACCTTTTTATAATATAATTATCATAAATGAAAACTTACAAATAGAAAAAAATGCCAAGCAAACTGTTCAAAATAATTTTAACTTTCAGACCTTTCCTCAGTAACTTAAGAGACTTTATGTTGTATTTTTTCTCAGGTTGCAACTAACGATTCTCTTCATTATCGATTAATTGTATGGTCTATAAAACATCAAATTTATCCTAGACGGTACATGGTGATGTCATCAAATGTCATCAACAGTCCGAAACCCAAAAATATTTAATTCACTACAATGAAAGACCAAGAAAAGCAGCCAAGTCCCACCTTTGACAACTTGGAACCATTTGGAATTTTAGCTTGAAACATTTTAACAATTTATCGAGCGTAATAGCTGCTGATTCATTTTCCTTCAGTGCACTAATTGATTAATTGACTAATTGTTGAAGCTCAGATTTTTTTTACCTGTTGTCGTAAAATATTGCTGCTTATTTATTATAAGTTTTATTTTTATTATAAGTTTCTCACTTTCGTGTTCCTATTTTATGAAGATTAGACTTCATAATAGTTTTTTTATGATTTCTTTAGCTGAAAATGAGCGAGCACAAGTTAATAATGGCTGGTTTACTGACCATTTAGCGACCAGATGTCCTATAGGCAATAGTGTTACTAGAAGTCACATCACAGACATTAGGATTTACTATTGTAAAATTTGCTTAATCTCCTCAAAATTTAAGTTCCCTTGCTTTCCAAGCTGCAGGTTGTCAGACTGTTATTCTCAGTCTCAGTGAACTGTAGCAGTGTGATAGATTAGCAGCACTGAGTCAAGGCAGAGCAGTTAAGTGTTTTATGATGCAGAGAGAGGCCATAATAATAAACCATTTGTGACTTATTGGGTCTGGATGCTCAGCATCCGAGGACAAGTGCGAGGTGGGGACGGCCTGGGCCACATTATTCATGACTGGACCAACATTCACACTAGCATGAATAAACATCACAACCATATGATGTGTTACTTATTTTACTTTCAGTGTATGCAAGTTAATCAATTTAAAGAAACAAATCAATAAAATAAATTCAACCAATATGTGTATGTAACAATGTAACAAAACAATTAGAAATTTCACTCATTTTAAAATGAAAGCTGGTAATCAAAGGAATCATCACTGTTCAGCGGAGACGAAGAAAACTACCTGTAAACAACAGTGTTAATTAAGACAGCAACTGGGCAGGCCAATCAGACATCTAACTGGGATATGCTGTCAAATCCAGCCGAGTAAAGAAATTCAAATGAGCAATGCATCTCAACAACGATTACTACAGACAGAAGTTAGTCTACTAATACTGTTGACGCATCAATGTGCATCAAAGCCAGACGTCCGAGTCTTCCACCAGCACTTAAACGGAACATGCATTTGTGGATCGGAGGCTGGGAAAGAGTCTCAATACTTTCGGGATTAAAGAATTTAGATTTAGAAATATGTGAGTAGAATGCTGACATTTGTTGGTTGTATTTGTCTGGTTGTATTATTTTATTTGTAAAATTGTTTTGCATTTCTTCAAACTGGTTTCAAACTTTGCAGGTTGTAATATGTGTTGTGTACACCATAAATTACTCACAAATCATAAGTCACATTTGTAAATCTTGGTTTCTTTTTGTGGATCATTAAACATGCAATTGTCACCAGTATTAACACTCATTTCTCTTCATAGTTCACCCCTTGGTTAATCACCCCCTGCATGTGTTTACACATTAATCAATGGGTGAGAATTTTATGACATATCATTTCAGCTGATATGAGGAACGACAAGGTGGCAATTAGTGCGTTTTACTGGATTCTTGAATGGAAAAGGTGTAAAGCTTGTAGAAGAGAAAAGTCTAAACACAAAACCCTGCTTTATATTCAAAAGAAAAAGTGGATGAGGAAAATATACATGTCAGTTATATCCAGCCTCTTGTGTGACTTGACTATTGCCCAAATTTAAAGCAATAGCAGAGGTCGTCACAAGGATCAATGGCTCTCACGGCCTTCAGCTGGCGGCAACAAATTTGGGGGAGAGAGAAAGATGAGTTGTGAGACTAAGGCAGGTGAGATCTCTTAATGTATGACAGCAGCGACAGCTCCGGCATAATGTGACTGATGCATACATGCTGCTTATTTATTCTGCGTTACATCTTAATTCCCTTGACTTTGAAGGCTATGCAGTTTGAAGTGTCACTGCCTAATCATGTGATAGACAGGAACATTAATGTGACAACTTCAGTGAGCTGCGAGATAACTCTTTTTAATCCAAACAGCTGGAATGAATTCACACAAAAGCAGGTCTGGATATGAATATGTCCGATGTTGAGACTCAATTAAGTATCAAGTGACTATAACATCTGACGAAGCTGTGAGTGTAAAGGGATAACATAGTGTGAAAAGTAGCCTGTAATTAATCAGTGTGTGGGAGTGGATTAATATTACACTTGGGTCGAGAGACATGGCAGGTTTAGTTTAAATTTGTGTCATGGTAGGCGTAGGCAAGGACAGAAAAAATAATTCTGTGTATTAGCCTTACCTTCTTAGGAGCAAAGATATTGTGCTTTAGTCTCTCCACCAGCTCAGGTCCAGCAGTGGCCCAGGTTTGAGAGAACATCTCAGCCTTGTCTGGGTTTAGTTGAACCGCCTCCAGCTGTTGCTGCAGAGAGGCCGGCTTTACATTATGATACACTGCCTGCAGAGGAGAGGAGAATCGGGTAGTAACTGTATGCTACCATTGATCATGTTTTACTGGTGTAACATATCACTCTTATAGTCCTGTTCACCTCAAACGCTCAACATTGCCACAGTACAGTAATTCACAACACAACACTGACCCCCACTGGTGAAATAGGCTCACAATGCCACACAAAAGCTACAGACTCTATGCCAGTTTTTATCTTTCTTACTTTCTTTAGAATGAGGCTCTTATCAGATTTCTCCACATACTGAGATATTGAAAATATGCAATTTCAACCAACTGTGTTAATGAGTCTCTTTTCATGTGCATGCCAGTCAAAGTGATGCTCACAATTGTAAACTGTATCCCCTGTCACCATGAATTGTCTCTAGGAAGCACCTGCATAGTTACTGCAGGTAATAATAACAACCCCAGGAGGTAAATATAAAATGGACAGAAAGTTATTGCATTTAAACAACATACAGCATCTATGTGGGCCATAGTCATCATTTATTCTCCTCCATATCCAAATGAGCATTTCAATCACATAATAAACAAAAACCAGGTATAGTCCTTATAATAATGTCAGATGACCACACCTCACCTGCTCTAGTATGAAGGCGACAGTTTCCAGGACTAGATTCAGAGCCTGTTTATCCAGTGAGAGAGCAGCCTGAAGTTTTTGCTCCTCTTCTTCACTGAATGTCCGCTCTCCCTGCGAATAACACAATCATTTGCTGTGTTGATGTGAAAAATCACCATTTTTAAGAACTGAAAAACAAATGAAAAGCTGCTTTCTGATTGATAATCAACGTTTAATAAGACAAATGTAAGGCAGTTTTACAACAGATTACATGGGTGTCAGAGGCCAGCATATGAGGAACCATTTAAATTCGATTTAATCAAATGGCTTAAGGTGGGTTTCACTATTAAGAACTTATTGTGTATGTGCATTCACAAGGAAGAGATGATACTTTTGATGAAATGCAATTTATAAATCAAACTACACAGCACAACAGGTTCACTAGTGGTGAGATCATCTGTCTATTTTTCAATTAGTCTATCAATAAAACATTTACGAAAACATTTATTGGATAATTAATTATTACTTTTAGTCAATAATCAAGTAAGAAATACTCAACATTTAGTTACAGCATCAAAAGAGTCTCTATTGTGCGTTTATTGACTTTATTATGAAATGAATAAAATGAGTTTTATAGTAATACAAAAATCTCTTCTGATAAAACTCTACTAACCTATAATGGGCAACTGTCATAACTTAATATGTTTAGACTAAATGATTGAAAATCACTTTTTAAACTGTGATTAAGTGCCTTACATAACACTTTAGATAGCAAATGCAGCAAGTGTCAAATCAATGACAAACGTAATATAAAATGCAATTATAATAATATCAAACCAAATACATAAAACATTTCCATTGCAAAATATACTGACACGTATTTTGAGATGAAGAAAGCTGACACAAATCCCCTGAAAAAAAATAAATAAATAAATACAATAAAGCAGAACAAGCTATCCAATGTGAATAGACCTGTTGCTTCAGACAGTTTTAGTTTGTCAGAGCAGAAAACACAGGTTAAACTGATAATGAACATTAACAATAGCTCAATTAAGTCTAACAGGAAGTTGTGTCATTAAGCAATCATGCAAAACAGTCATTATTATTTTTATTAGTCCTTTTGCTGCTATGATATGTCAAACTGTCTATTACAATATAAATTATTTTTAAACAAAGGTATATTACTTTCTCTTAGCAAGTCGTAAAATAAAACTAAACAAAAGCGTTTGACAGCCAGCTAAGTCTGGTGAAAAACCAGAATGATCGACAGGGCCATGCAGGGGTGTGCATTCATTTGAGCCAAGTCTGACTGATGTTCCAGTAAGTTATTATGCATGCACTGCTCTCTCTGGCACCACAGCTTTGCTGCGAAAGCCTCAAAAGCCTCTTGTCTTTGGCACGGATAACACTTTGCAGTCTCTGTACCTTCAGATGAAGCTTTTGTATGATGCGTGAGATCAGCCTGGAGAACTTGTTCACATCAATGGCGTTGATGAAAGTCACCGCTTCTTTTATGCTATTTGGAAAGAAGAGTCATGAGTGTTAATGACAGTGGTGTAGAAGGTCCTCAGATCTTTTAGTTAAGAACCAGAATCAAAGTTTACTGCCCAAGTATGATGTTATACATGTAAGGTATCTCACCCTGACTTTCAAAAGGTAGCTTTATACATTGACAACAAACACAGGTAAACTATATACACATAACACTGACAACATACAGAATCAGCAAGCAGTAGCTTTTGCTATCCAATGCAGTATGTTCCAGAGTTTAAATAAGAGCATCAGTACAAGCGAAAAGTATATAGCTGCCTCAAATTAGGTTGTGTGTAGAAATATTTTGTATAAAAACTATTACACATGAACACATGGACACACTAGCTACAGGAAAGTAAACATGCTGTACAGTATATACAACTATTTCACTAGCTGTTTATATGTGCATTTTAAACTAATATACTACATCAAGACAGCATTTAAAATTTTTCTCAAGTCAAATAGCAGCACTACAAACACTTAAGTACTGATATGTTTAAAATGACCATTTCTGACCAACTTAAGGCCCCGTTTATACCACATAATTACTGGTTTTACAATTTCGATTTTTGCATTTAAGTATGTAATCTGATACCGATGACATAGTGATGATAATGACATACATTCTTGATTTTTAATCCTTAAAAACTTACTTCAGTCACAGTAGAAACATCATAGATCCCTTCAAATAATTAGGCACTACTACATATAAAAAGACCCATTCAGGGGAATCTTTGACTTTTAGGCCCAGTTTGTGATTGTGCACAATAACTGCTTGACTTTTTCACTCCAATATACAAACACTAAACATTATAGTCACATGGCATGTGTTTTTTTATATTACAGGTTGATTGACTGCCCTACACTGCTGTCTAGTTTGAACCTAAAACAATGCATCATAGCTACAATTTTTTAGAAGCAACTTGTGAAATTTACCCTTTGAGATTTCACTTAATTTACATTTCCCTCTGATGTGCATTGTAGTATAATTTTACAACATCTTACCAGAAGACAATGTTCTAGTGAATTACCAATTTCTCACAGTACTAGTAAGTACAGCTACTTTAATATACTATTCAGCGCTTGCTACCACAAAAGACATTTCATGTAACTGTCACTGAGCAAATGACAAGAAATTTCATTGGAGGAAAGTGGTTTGTGTAAAATATCTTCCCGGCAAAAGAGCAAGAAATCCTGACAAACACACCGTTTACTGATGACACCAGTAACATAGGCCATCCCTAAGCTAGAGTAACGCGTTTGCTAATGTCAATTTATGCACCAAATCACTATATCGATAACTTCCAGGATACCTTCGTGTCTCGGTAGTAGGCTACAGGTAAGTTAGCTTAACATTAGCGAAAGAAAAAGGCGTCTTTGTCGCTGACTTTAAGAAAACAAAAAGCTTCCCACCTTTGTGTTTCTTTTATAATAGAAGTCATTGTGGTCTGTCGCCTTCTGCTAAATGAAAATGAAGAGTTGAAAAGTGTCAAAGCAGCAGCAGCATCCTCACACTGTTGTCATTCCTTCTTCCTGTTGTCACGAGACGATTCACGTGACAGTCAAAGCTGCGCGATAATGCGCAGTAAAGTAAAGACTGGAGGAAAACTCAATCACCCGAAGAAATTAGAAATAAAGGATGTAATTTATGTATTCTAATTCAACTTGGTCTACAATAATTATACCTTACAGCAACTGTGGCCGCACTATTGAGTTCGTTCGTGAGAAGTTTGCGTAAAAGCTGCGCACAATGAAAGTGTCTAATACAAGAATCACTACGGAAAACGCAACGGACAAACAGAACCGGACAAGACAAGCATAATTTTACAGCCATGATTAAAAAAGTATTAAGGTATATATAATCTTAGTGGTACCACTATTTTATAAAGCATGATTCACAGAGAGATTATAATTTATAACTGCTTTTGTTATGGTTTATAAATTATTTAGAAATGCCTCAAAGGCAGTGATGGAAGAAGTACTCAGAGATTGTACTTAAGTAAGTAAAAGAGCCAGGACAACAACAGGCCATGGCAACAACAAAAATACTGCATTCAAATTTCTACTTAAGTAAAAGTATTATCAGTTAACCAGTAATTCTGCCTCTAATCAGCCACCTGTTTACTGGCTAACACTTATTATTTATTCACCATTCTCTATTTCAGTGCTGTTCATACTGTTATATTGTCATATTGTAGATACTGTATACCAAATCCACCTACCTCTAGTCATTACTCCCGCACAAAATACTTATACTTACTTATTGCAGCATCCTTTGCACTATGCTTCATTGCATTGTGTACATGTATGCATGTATATGTACCTGTATATCACATCCACCTCCGACATGTACATACTCCTGTATCCTTTGCACTCTGCTCACTGCACTATTTATCAATATGTCTATATTGTTTTTGTCTATAGTGTGTATATTTGTGTTGTCTACACAAGTCTGTGTCTGATTTTATTTTATTTTTATTATTGTGATTTTGTATTTTTGGATGAGTAAGCACATCAAATGTGCTTATCAAAGTAAAAGTTGTTTTGCAGTAAAATGTCCTCTGTGACATAATTTGATTGTTAATACTCAGGCATCATTGTGTAAATTGCATTTTAATGTTGTCAATGTAGAGCTAGTTTTAACTACTTTATATGTAGTTAGCTAGTGTATTTTATTGGTTCCAAACCTAGAGGTCTGGCCCCTCCAAAGGGACACAAGGTAAATCTGAGGGGTTGTGAGATTATTATTGGCACAGGAAATAAGGAAAAACAAGTAGACAATATCAGCCACAGCATTATGACTGCTTACAGGTGAAGTGAATAACACTGATTATCACGTTATCATGGCACCTGTCAGTGGGTGGGATTAGTCAGCAAGTGAACATTTTGTCCTCAAAGTTGATGTGTTAGAAGCGGGAAAAATGGGCAAGGGTAAGGTCAAACTGTGATGACGACTGGGTCAGACCAAAAAAATTGCAGTTCATGTGGGGTGTTCCCGGTCTGCAGTGGTCAGTAACTATCAGAAGTGGCTCTGATAGAAAGGTTTCAGAACTATAGACTGTATAAAAGTAGAAGGTCAGTTTGTTGCATGTGGGCTGCGTAGTCAGGGTGCCCATGCTGATCCGTCCACTGCCAAAGTGCCTACAATGGACACGTGAGCATCATAACTGAACCACGGAGCCGTGGAAGACAGTGGCCTGGTCTGATGAATAACGTTGTCTGTTACATCACGTGGATGGCCATGTACGTGTTGCATCACTTAGCTGGGGAACACATGACACCAGGATGAACTATGGGAAGAAGGAAAGCCGGCAGAGGCAGTGTGATGCTTTAGGCAATGTTCTGCTGGGAAACCTTGGGTCCTGCCATTCATGTGGATTTTATGCAGACCATGTACACCCTTTCATGGAAACTGTATTACCTGATGGCAGTGGCCCCTTTCAGCAGGATAATACTCCCTCCCACAAAACGGTTCAGGAATGGTTTGAGGAACACAACAAGTTCAAGGTGTTGACTTGGCCTCCAAATTCCCCAAATCTTAATCCAATTGATTATCTGTGGGATGTGCTGGACAAACAAGTCCGATCCATGGAGGCCCTACTTCACAATTTACAGGACTAAAAAGATCGCTGCTAACGTCTTGGTGTCAGATACCACAGCACACCTTCAAGTCCATGCCTCGACGTGTCAGGTCTTTTTTGGTGGCAAAGGGGGGACCTACACAATATTAGGCAGGTGTACATGTTGGTGTTATGGCTGATTGGTGTGTAGCCTATTCTTTGTAGATTTTATTTTACTTTTCCTAAAATATTGGATATTTTTTCCTCTTTGAGCATGACACATGTGAGCAGTTTAGAGGGGAAAGCATCCTTGTTGGAATTGCTAACAACTCATAGACATCTGTAACATGACAAAGAGACACAACTAGAAACTGAGGGTCATAAAGTTTCTAAGTCATTAATTTAATCTTAAATGGATTGTATGTTTTTAATGTAAAATCTTAATCTAAAAAGTAACCAGTACCTGTAACTGTCAATTAAATGTAGTGGACAGTAATTTCCTTTGAAATGTAGTGGAGTAGTACACTACTAGTACTCAAGTACAGTACTTGAGTAAATATACTTAGTTAATTTCCACCACTGGTCATAACATTCTCTGGGTTGCCAGGTTGTTACAAAGTCTTTAACTAAGTGTCCATCCTTTCTTTTTGGTGTTAATACAGTTATGCATGCTGGCAATCATCAACCAATTGTAAATGTTTACAAACAAATGGATCATCTGCAGCCCTTTTCTAGAAATAGGTTTCACCAGGTAATGAGTTTCACATCCCAAAATGTGTTCTTAGTAAAGGCTCATTGCCGATCTATAAAGCATTAGTAAATTAGTTAGCTATTAATAAAGTCATCAACTACAGCATATAAACTCCTTATAAAAGGACCCTTTTTGTGGTAAAAGTAACTAATATTATGTTTCACTACATGGTCCTCACCTAAAGTGACCTGCCATAGCTGCCACATGCAGCACTGTCGAACAATGTCTAACAAGTGGGACATCTCCGGGGACAAAAGTAAAGACATGGTGCACCTAAGTACATTTTGTTAACTGTACTGCACAAACACAAAGACAATATACTGTAAACTAATAGTGATATAAAAGAAGACAAACACACAGGTTGAGTTTCGATAGTTTATTATGTTGAAAAAGAAGAGAAAACAGTCATGCACAGATTAAAATGGAGAAATATTTGATTAGACATGACAAATCATTTAAAAATACTTTGCATACAAATAAGAAAAGAAAAAAATAAGTTCATCTTATATATCCATATTTCTGTCACACAGCATATCTGTGATATAATAGTATTCTTTACCGTTTGCACTGATTTTACAAACAAGCTGTAATGTATGACTTTCAATACTGTAGTAGACCAGTTTCAATTTGGTGTTCAAAATGGTTTTATACTCTTTCCTCCATTGTTTGATTTCTCTAATCTTCCATAACCAAAACTTCACTACCTGCCACGCTTTCTCTTTTAAGTAAACACTTGAGTCATTGGAATAATTATAGTTACAAACGGACACAGATCTGTACCGTAGCAGCTAAACTTCAAGGGCGAAAAACCCAGCGAGGCAGAAGGAATGTACCACTGATAAATAAATACTTCATTTTTCCATCCAACAGACAAAAAAAAAACCCATGTAAAACATAATTTTCTTAATAGGAAAACAAAGAGATAACACCAGAACAAGGAGTGTCAAATCACACAGTACCTTCAAGATGTATAGTTTTGATAAAAGTTAGTAATCTGAGGTTTTGGTAAACAGATTGCATTGCGGTAAACATTGGCTGACATCTGCAGGTTCAGGATCTTGCTGCCACTATTTGAAGGAGGGTAAATTTGGCACTTTAATGCTGATGTCACCAATGTTGATGTTTCTGGGCATTTCCGGGAGGTTCATGTTCTTTACAGCTGATACGGCACGAGCAGGCGCTCCTGCAATACCGGCCTATACACACACACACACACACACACACACACACACACACACAAAACACACACGGAGGGTTGATAAGATACAAATCTGTATATCAGAACACATGCTGTCCACGACAACACACTGAACAGTGAACATTGGACACACACACACACACACACAGTGCTAAACAGAGTACTAGACACAAAAAAAAACTGCTAACAAAATGCAAAAGCACTGACAGCTACTAGACAGACAACATGTGCAAATGTACATTCAGATGCCTTCATAGCTTCATATGCACATGCATTATTTGGTTCTATAATGATTTACAACACAACCAGAGCCAATTATGAATCAACTGTGAGGACATACTCTACTAGACCATTCACTAATTTTGACGTACTGAGTAGTACTGTACATTCATCAAATGGACAAAAGGCAGCATTGCTTGGAAAGTGAACCCACCGGACTCTTGAGGACCGATAAGGGTAAAAATGCAAGGAGAGAATTGGGTAAAGCAGGAAAAAATGGATTCGGATATGAAGACGGAAATGATGTTTGGATAGATAGGTATGTATAGAATGTGTGCATCAAATTTAAAAACAACATAATATAAGCTTTAGCCATAATAATACAGATGATACTGTACATTTAGTGGGTTGAATTACTTCAGGACACACTACACATGACTGTAGCTAACATTTTTCTAAATACATACTTGTGAATAGTGGAACACGAATGTTGTGCCATTTACCCATCTATAGTTTAAACTACGGATGACATGAGGAGGTTGTAAGCCTAGTTTTACTAAACTACAATGGGAGATCTATTCTCAGGGGCAGAGGAGGCACTTCACTCTAACACAATGAATCTCAATGTGAAACTGTACTATATAAGAGCATTTTAGCATTTAAAAAGGGAGGAACCAAGGTAGATTAGCTATTTGGAACAATAAAACACATCTGTGGAGCGTGAATGAGGTGATGTTTTAGTCTCAAGTGTGAGCAGACATTTGAGAATCACTGCGGTTAGAGATCCCCCTACTGAATCTTTAGCAGAAAGACCCAAAAATGACCAAAAGGCTTTCAACACAGAGAACTGTGTCCATTGCCTATGTCAGGAACAGATTCAAATGAGTGGTCTTGTAAATCATTAAGTCATATGACACACATAAAGAATGCCAGGATTGTGGATTTATCCACTGTACTTGTTTTCACAAGGTTATTTCAATTGGCCGTTTGTCTTATGGGCATTCCTCCCTCTGCCCAGACTCAAGGAGACTTGTGTTAGATGGAAAGATGACTGTGGCGTTAACTGTGAGGAATGCTGATCCAGCACACGGGCTCAGTATTAAGCAGTTACGAGATAACTTTTTCCTCTCTGTGGGTATCCTGGAGACCTAAGTTCACAATAGTGGGTTTTTAATCAAACACTTGGTGACTAATATTTACAGAAATAGTAACACCTGCTGTGTAACACAAGACAATGGTGTGATTCTCTGGTCTATGTAAGTTAGAGAGCCTTATCAAAGGCTGGAGCAGTGACCCTTCTCTTTTCTGTGAGGGATTTACTTCCAAAGGAAAAATAGGATAAAAGGTCTACTGTACAAGGTTTTTAATTGTCATTTTAAAGGGTGAGACCTTAAAGAAACAGGTCATCACTTTGGAAAATATGCTTATTTGCTTTTTTACGGAGAGTTGGATGAGAAACTTGAGCAACTGGTGCCGGCCAACAAATAATCCCGCACCACCCCTGAAAACAGCAGCTGTATTTTCTACACTTTGTTTTTTGTACAGATGAAACAAACGAGATCCATCCATCGTCAACCGCTTGCGGGGGCTGGAGCCAATCCCAGCTGACATCGGGCGAAAGGCGGGGTACACCCTGGAGAGGTCGCCAGTCCATTGCAGGGCCACACATAGACAAACAACCACTCATACTCACATTAACACCAGAGACACAAATTAACCTAGCCTGCATATCTTTGGATGGTGGGGGGAAGCCGGAGTACGCGGGTGCGGGGAGAACATGCAAACTCCACACAGAAAGGCCGGGGCAACCGGGGGTTGAACCCACGACCTTCTTGCTGTGAGGCGACAGTGCCCAACAAATGACATATAAACTGTTAATAAGTGAGCTTAAGAGGTGCTGGTAGGCAGATTTTACTACCTTTAGACAAAGCCAGCCTGGCTATTTCTTCCAGATTCCACTCTTTATGCTAAGCTTACCTAACTAGATGCTTGCTATAGTTACCATACCGTACACCACACAGATATGAGTGCTATCCATCCTCTCACCCAACACTCAGCAAGAAAGCGAATGAGCATACCTCCCAAAATTTCAATCTATTCCTATAATACACATTTTAGGCTATTTTTAGAAGTTTTTGGAACTTGGAACATAATTTTAAAAATGATCTTTCAAGATAGTTTAAGGAACATCTAAAACAAGAGATCCAGAGAGTTCTGTTGCCTCTCTAGCCTGTTAAGAGTTACACTTCTTTAAATTACAGCAGGTGGACAATATAATAGATACAACCTGACAATGCGTATAATGCACCGCCACAAACTACAGCTTCAATAAAATCTCACAAAAAAACTTTACAATTATAGTATTTTTTATTGTAACCGATTACATTATACTGTCAGCTGTTTCTATTACCTAGTCCACCCCCTGTACATCACCTAAGTGCTATATAACTATTGTGAGTTTAACAGGGAAACGACAACATTTTTGGGTCTGCCATGAAAGATTCCTGTTGTATGTTAGTGACGTCAGTTTGCAACTACATGGAAGGCCGTGTGAAGAGACTCAGGGGGGAAGTAAACTTCAGTTAAGGTTAATGTACTTGGTTGTAAATTTAGCAGTACCTGTGTCTACCTGTCCTGCCTGGTAGACTGAAAGATAAACGTCTGTAAAGAGAGAGAAGAATGGAAAGAACTAGACAGGGTCAGGAAAAAGAGGAATGAGGAATGTTAAAGCAGATTAAAGTAATTACAGTTTATCTCCACAGAAAAAAGTGATAGGACCTATCATAGACCACATCTTTAAAGCTTAAAAAATTATCTTAAGTTTCTCCCACAATTACTTTTATAGCAAAAAATAAAAAAACTTTAATTGAGAAAGTTTGATGAAAATACCAGTTTGGATGGAGAACAGCTGATGATTTTGTTCCCCAGAGACTGCCCTATAAATGGACAATGTCATGTTGAATTAGCGTCAGTGTCTCAAAACACACACTGCGGTCTAGGGTAGGTCCAAGAGGGAGAGACAGAGCAGCTCTGATGATTGTAGAACAGTAAAAGACTCTGCTTACAGAACATCAAATCGAAAAAGAAGATTCTGTGTCGTTAAAAGCACACAATGCAGCTCAGATTATTAGAAAAAAAAAAAAAAAAAAAGTAGCACTTTATAATAACTACACACTATAAAGCATTAGTTAAGCATTAGTAAATAAGGAATTCATCATTTATAAAGCATTGTTCATACATTAATACACATTAGTAAGTCATTCGTAAACACAGTTATAAATGTTTTATTCTTTATTATCTACACACTATGAAGCAGTTGTTAAGTATGAGTACATTTTTAATTCATCATTTATAAACCATTGTTCTTACGTTAATAAACATTAGTCATTTATAAACATAGTTATACATGTTGTATTCTTTATTAATAAGCTCATCTATAATGTGCTTAATAATTGTATTTTCATACTTTATACATGATCGGTTCACTATTTATATATTAAGTATTATTTTAATGACAAACCATTTATATATGAGTTGTTAATGGTTCATAAGATCATTTGGAAAGTTTAAGAAAATCATTACATAACTGCCTGTTTTTTGATACTTTCCCGAGAAAGAATATAAACAATCTCAGCATAATTCGTAAATCTACCAGTGGCAAAGCCCAAAGGATGCTACCCGAAAGATGCCCCAGCTAACTTTACTGGGTAAAAACCTCACCGTTACAGGCCTGGTACCGTTTCTCTGAGACAGATCATCTAATGATGTGCTTAATGATTGTATTTGATAAAAAGTGTTATTCCAATGAAAAACCATATATATGCTCCTATGGTTCATACGATCATGTAGAACCTTTAAGGAAATTATTTAATAAGTATGTTCTCTCTAAAGTAAGGACTATCTAGGCCATACAAAACATTACAAATGAGATTGAAAAAAGTCTCAGTTCGGGCCCAGAAGCGGGTCTTAAGTGTAAAGACACCATCACTCGGGATTTTTGAATGCCATCATTTGCCGAAGGAGTTTCCCCCTCTGGAAACTCCTGTTATGTAAAGTTTGTAACCTTCAGGAGAGAGCTAAAAGTGCAGCGTGATGCAGCTTAAATGGGCGGGTTAAAACCATATTACTGTAGGTTAAAAGCAGTCAAGAGGATGTTGTGAACACGATGTCGTGAACTGTTCAACAGTATTTTGTTGTGTCGTGGTTTCAAACTAATCTCTGGAGGTACTTTTGGATGTGTAAGCACATGTAGTACCTTCAGAGGTATTTTAATTTACAGTATTTATGATAATACGTGTTAAAGATAATTTCCGTTAAACGTTAAACTCTTCCGTTAAACGTTAAACTCTGTTGAGTATTTTTTGGTTTTTTGGGGGGTTAAATTGGACCATCCAAGCAACCTTTTGCTGGTCCCATCACAGTAGATGCGCATGATGTTGGAGTTTTCATGAGGAGTTCAGAGAAACGGTACCAGGCCTGTAACGGAGAGGCTTTTATCCTGTAAAGTTAGCTGGGGCATCTTTCGGGTAGCATCCTTTGGGCTTTGCCACTGGTAGATTTAAGAATTATGCGGAGATTGTTTATATTATTTCTCGGGAAAGTATCAAAAAACAGGCAGTTTTAATGATTTTCTTAAACTTTCCAAATGATCTTATGAACCATTAACAACTCATATATAAATGGTTTGTCATTAAAATAATACTTAATTTATAAATAGTGAACCAATCATGTATGAAGTAAGAAAATACAATTATTAAGCACATTATAGATGAGCTTATTAATAAAGAATACAACATGTATAATTATGTTTATAAATGACTTACTAATGTGTATTAACGTAAGATCAATGGTTTATAAATGATGAATTAAAAATGTACTCATACTTAACAACTGCTTCATAGTGTGTAGATAATAAGGAATAAAACATTTATAACAGTGTTTATGAATGTCTTACTAATGTGTATTAATGTATGAATAATGCTTTATAAATGATGAATTCCTTATTTACTAATGCTTAACTAATGCTTTATAGTGTGTAGTTATTATAAAGTGCTACCGAAAAAAAGTGTACTTTGTTAATGCTAAAACTTTTGAAATTCAAATATCAGAGCACACAAGTAATGTCAGCCAGCTGAAAACCTGATCATGTAACCCTAAACTTTGTCTTCTTGTCTTTCTCTAAGCAACAAAATACAACAAATTTGTATAACTTTGTGACTTTCTGGCAGCTTTTCTTGTTGCAAAAGTAAGTAGTAAGTAGGTTTTAGGACTGTCAGAGGCTTAAAATTCACATTTTGCCAAGCAGAAATGATTTCATGAAATTGTCTCTGGCTGTCTGTCTGATTAAACCTTTTCAATAAGTAAATGAACATTTCTCTGCTAGCAGAAGCTGTATGGAAAGCAAAGCAATGTCCTTGCATAGAGCAAATATCTAAGCGAGGACACCGGCTTACAGATGTTACAAAACACATTGGAAAAGCATTTACTCCAACATGGACAGCGTGTAAAATTCACTCTCCTCTGGAATAATAAGATTGGACAACGCAGCCTACAACCAGCCTGTTTTCATGAATATATGTCAGATCTACATGATCAAATATAAGATGGTGGCTGAGCGATTCAATGGTCACAGATCCTGGAGATGCACTTGACAATGGTACGGTCACAAGTAAGTCTCCGTAATAATGACAATAGTGATGACTATGAACCTGTATTTTATACTGAGGGATGCGCGAGGATATGTCAAGTCTTGACTTGTGTTGAGAGCAGTGCAGCGGCGAGAGGAGAGGCCGAAAAAAGAGCACAAACACTCAAGAGTAGGTAGGGAGCATCCACAAGGTCACTGGAGAGTAGCATGCAGGGTGCAGCATACATACACATGCCCGCATACTGTATACGATACCTCAGAATAGGACAGAGGTAGAATCAAGTCACACGCACATTGGACGGGCAGGGTCAGGCTTACCTCAGACTTCTCCATCTTGTTCTGGGCGTCCACCTGTGTGATGATTTCGTTCATGTTGGTCTCCAGGACCATCCCGCCCATCACCATCTCTGCCAGAATGTTGTGGACCTGAGAAAAGTAAGACGTGAATCACGTTTTAATAATCATTTAACAAATACAGTGATTTGCATCTGCTTCAAGTCCACCTATTTAGCCTTAAAATAGTTTTTTTTTATTAAGAAATACATTAATAAACATTTATATCTGCTTACAACATTACAGTTTGTTGTAAACCATGTGTAAGATGTTTATAGACTTCTTATAAATGCTAAATAGTGGAACTTAAAGTGTTGCCATGACATAATATAATATCAAAGAACACTGGTCAGCATTTATATTGGTTGTGTGGTACCAAATCAAAATTACAATGAGGCAGCAGCTAATGATTATTTAAATTATCGATTAATATGCAGATTATTTTCTCGAATAACTGATTTTATACATTTGATTCTATAAAATGTCAGAAAAGGCTCACATTTAAGAGGCTGAACCTGAAAATGTTTTGTATTTTTGCAAAAATAGGCTAGGCTGATTAATTTCCTGTCAATCAACAAATAGATTCATGTATAAATTGACTCATGTCAGCTCCTTATAGCAGCATGTTATTTAAGTTGTTTTAATTAGTTGCTTCTTACACCAATTATGACTACAAATTGCTCAACTCCAAAATACGGGAAGTCACAGAAAATCTGTCCTTTTTAACTGTTAATCTGTTGCAGCACAAGACAGGTCATCAGATAAGAGTGATGCAATAATGGCTCAGGCAACTGATTTCATAGGCAGAGGCAATATCTAGGATTAAACATTTAAGCACTGTTATAAATATTTAACATCATAAAGAGAAAAACAGATTCCTACCTTGTCTACATGGAAAATTAAGTCAAGTTCACAGACGTTCTCAAAACATTTGTCCAGCGTTTCCACAAATACCTGAAAAAATGGAAAGAATTTAAGTTGATTGTAACACAAAAACAAGAAAGGCACTAAAAAGTTTATGGCCAAACACGCTAATAGATACTTTCCCAGGCTTTTACCTGGATTAAGTCTAAAATTCCTAGTTCACTCTCTGAGGAGTCCACACAAAACACAAAGTACAGCGTGGCGTAGTGTCTGTAGATCAGCTTGTAGTCTGATCCTCCAATCAACCTGAAACACAGGGGACAATGAAACATCACACCAATACCTGTCCCGATCGAATACATGTTTGCCACTTTGGAAATGGACCACAAAAAATAGGTCATCCGGGGTTTCCACACACAGAACGTTGCACTTTACCCTGAGCATGACCAGATAAAATTAGCATGTCGTAAACTAGTTATGACAATGCAGAAGCACCAGGAGAGAAACAACAGGATGTTTTCAGTCATTATGTAAAGATACGACATGTGATAGCATGAAATGTAGTGCTTATCCGGCCTGTCGCTTGATAAGACTTCAATGACCGTGTTAACACACCAAGACGGCTTGAGCCACAGGAAATGCCGTAACCCCCCCTCATCCTGAGTATTCACCAAAACTTCGAATAAAGTGATTTTTGTGATGGTGTAATATAACCATGTGGCTTGGGCGTCATACAATTTAAGGTGACTGTTGAGAGGCAAAAAAGTGCAGGAGCACGTGCGAGCAGTAAAAGAGTAAAACGACACCCAGTCCGCTCCTCATACATGAATAATAAATGAACTTTAAACAAACACTGTTATTACTGATTGTCATTCTTTTGCATTTTGACACACTTGCTTATGTGCCAGCGGGCCTAGCCAATGCACTCACAACTTACATTCCACCTTCTAGGAAATTACAGACGTTCTCGTCTCTTTTTGAGACCAAGTGGAAGGTTTCCCTGATGATCTGTTGCTCTGTGTCTTCATTCTGCAGGATGAACGGGGAAACAGAGATTGTTAAACAAAGAGAAGATGGTATATGATGTGTTTGCGCACTTAATTGCTTCCAGCGAGCTATTTCATTACTCCTTGCCAGAAGACTGGATTGGCAGCTAAATGAATGGCTCCCCTCACCTTTTATTCTCTTGAAAACATGTATTGGTTCTGAGTGAAAAAACATGATCTACACACTAACCATTCTCTTTGTCATTTTTAAAAGTACACTAGTGCCCACAGGCTACAGATGCAATGATTTCATTGTACAAGCTGAATCAAGGCAGGCTTGTCTTATTGTTTGCTAATGGACGAGATTCTGTTTAAATCCTCAAATATCCTTAGGCGCATTTGCAAGCCCTCACAGAACAGCTTCAAGAGTGGGCTCACACTTGAAGCTTTCCTGAACTAATAA
Organism: Micropterus dolomieu; assembly: GCF_021292245.1. Taxonomy (NCBI): domain Eukaryota; kingdom Metazoa; phylum Chordata; class Actinopteri; order Centrarchiformes; family Centrarchidae; genus Micropterus; species Micropterus dolomieu. Next base: position 16,853,545 of record NC_060170.1, on the reverse strand, counting down.
AAAAAAAAAAAAAAAAAGATTCAAGTTTCATCCAGTGCCCGCATTAGGTTGTTTTAGGGTTTAATCTATGGGTTTCATCATAAACAAATAAATTTTGAATAATGAAAATGCAGACTCAAGGGCCAGGAGAAAGCCTCCAAAAACATACAGCCTGAGGTTTTTTAATTTAACCCCAAACAAAAAAAAAAAAAAGTCAACGGTGGTTAAATTCTTGTTGTGTGCAGCCCTAAAGCTCACTCAGCTTTCTGCCGAGAAGCAGCAACTCCCCTCTTCCCTTATTTCATTGTGGGAGACATAATATGTGAAATTCAAGGGCACACAGGTGGCCTGATGGTGAAGACACAGCAACGTTTGTTAAAGCTATAGAACCAGAATCTCGAGACTGATACGTAAATGTCACCAGCTGCTCTTCTTCCAAAAACGTCTCATTAATGAGTGCCAGTACTGATGGTGAATTTAAGTGGTGTAAATTTGTGCGTGTACATATTTCACTCTCTACTCCCCAACACGTCACCCTTAGATCAAACAGATGCTTTGACTTTACGTCTGAGCCGGCAGACCGGCTCTATCTAATAGGGCAACGCCTTTTCAGCTCTGCCACTCTGCCTCAACACAACACAAGCCTTCATCTACAAACGCCAAACAAAGTCTGAACAGACAGTTTTCACAGCTAGCAGTGCGTGCGTGAAATATAATATCCTGCCAGCCAGTAAGTCGACGCCTCAGCTTTCAATATAACAGATGGCGTCTACAGAGCCTACTTATAATCCAATCAATTTCAATTCATCCTCCTGAAATACAAGCACGTCAACATCTTAATAAACAGATGAGGCAAAATGAGGCAACGCTGTGTCTTTAAGTGCAGCCAGTAGTCCTGAAAATAACAGTTATTTTGTCTATAAAATGTCAATACTTTCTGAGACATTCCCATCACTTTTTCCCCCCCAAAGGTGACGTCCTTAAATGTCTTGTTTTACCCGACCTACTGTCCAAAAACATTTGTCAAGAATCAATGAACTGTGTGAGTGATTTATCAAGCAAAAATGCCAAACTGGTTCCTGCTTCTCATATGTTCCGACTTGTCTCATAATAGCCTAATCTTTGTCTTATATTTGTGTGTTTTGTACTGATGGTCAGACAAAGCCATCAATTAGAAGATTTTGGTGGGCATTTTGTTACATTTTATAAACCAGCTGATTAGATACTCCTTTTACTAACATACACCACAAAGGACATCAACAAATCATCACATTGAGAAGCTGCTAATTAAAATGTGATGTTTTACTGCACAGGTTAAGGAAAATTAAAAGGGAAATCACCTCAAATGACAGCATTAACAATATCCTCATGTTTGAACTCATAAAAAAAAATTTTTCAAGGTTTGCTGGCAGACTCAATAGATCCTGTTCATTATTTTACTTTACAGTTGCGGAGAAGCCAGTGCCTGCAGATGTTTGGTAATTCTTGCTTGACAAAATTAATCAATAAACTGATTATGAATATAGCTGCCAATTTAATTCTCTGTCAATCAACAGATCAGTTAATCAACTGGTTTCAGCTCTGGTCAGAATTATTTTGGTCGCTTGGTTAGGGCACCTTGCTTTTGTAGCACCAATATTAAAAGCGGCAGGCAGCCAACCTTGAGATATAAATCCAATTATGAGAACAGCCTGCCCAGCAAAAGGATATTACATAACCTGTCATTTGTTACATGCACGGGCTTATTCGTGGTGGATAAGTTAATGACAACAATGCTGAATTGAACCAGCAGCCGTCACCAAAGGTTTGGAGGAGTGAGCACGAGTCACTCACGAGGGCGTAATTAAAGTCATGTGACACAAACAGAGTGAACTCCACTTCACAGCTGGATTTAACGTGAATAAAAACTGCGCACAATCCTTGCTCATACAGGCTCGGCACGAAGGCGATAGCCTGGCTTCGGCTCGCCCACGTTTAATTATTCATGTTTTAGAAAAGGACAGCGTGTTTTTTTTAGACTGACATCTTATACACCAGGATCAGTTTGACACTACAGCATACCACTGGGTGGTCAAAAAAAAAGTACACACACCTTCTCATTCAAGCGGTGTGGAACAATAGCCTACTGCTTGTATGCAGTCTAAATATAAAGCTGCACCAGCCTTCGTTTGCATTTATTGCGAAAGGAAATATTAAACAAAAGTGTGTGAACAGCCATGGCTTCAGATTTTTTATTCACTTTTTGATATCTTGGCCTATCAATCATACCAACAACCCCTTTATGAAGAATAAAATATGTAACACAACAACAAATTCTCATGTTACTCACATAATGCTCGTAGAATTTAGAAAGCCTCGGTTTCCCATGGTTGTTGAATATTAAAATGGCTTTTATCATGATTGTGGCTGAGCGGAGGGAGGCGGGGGAACAGAAAGGGATCAGTCTGTTGGAGACTGCTGTCCGTCAACTCCCCGTGAACCCAGATCTGACCGGGTTCAGGGCCAAATCCCGTCTCGATGTCAGGATAATAGGTTAATAAGGGATATATCTTCGAGCTACACGCTGTTACTCCTCCATCGTCTTTACGGAAATATTCCACGTCAAATGACCAGTCATGCTCTCCTCCCATCCTCCGCCTTCTGCTACAGCAGCCGCGATGGTCCAAACCTCTGCCGTCCGCCGCTGCAAACCCACAGCTTGATACTCGGATTATCCATGGAGTGGCGTAAAAGACACGAAACACGACAGAGGTGGAAAGAAACAGATGTATTCAGATCTTTAACCTAAGTAGAAGTATTACACTGAAAAAATATGTTACTCTGAAAGACTTGTATGTAAAAGCATGTTGGCTTGCGTGTAATGAGGAAAATGTACTTAATATTAAAGGATTGAATATAGAGGTAGGCCTACTCAATGCCGTAAAATGCCACTGTTAGACTAGTATATCATTAGATTATCATTATTCATGCATTAATGTGTAAGCAGGATTTTACTCTTGTTGAGGTGGAGCTATTTATTTTTAACTGTTTTATACAAGGCTGCAACTTGTGATTACTTTATTTACCATAGATTAATCTGATTATTTTCTCCATTGATTGATTGATTGATTGATTGATTGATTGGTTTGTAAAACTTCAGAAAATAATGAGAAATGCAGTCAGAGAATTACCACGTGCCACCCCCGCAATGCTTGTTTTGGCCAACCAATCGTAGGCCTACAAAATCAAAATTTGTATGTTCTGAATGCTGTCAAGTCAAAAAAGACAATCGTTCCTCTGAAAAGTTGTGGAGTGGAAGTAGAAAGTGGCAGGAAAAGAGAAAACTCAAGTTGATTTGTTGACGAGTCGGCTAAATGTATTTAGTTAGCTACATTAGACCACAAGGACATCATGTGGATATTATATTATGCTGCAATTATGTCAAATAAATTCTCAATTTCCTGTCTTTTGACCAAGATTTTTTGTTTTATTAAATAAATTTATACATGATTTATGCTACATGATTCATTTTAGTTATTTATTGAATTTTAACTTGAAACTGGTTTTATTGGTGCCTAAAAAGCAAAACAAAAACGTTTTAATGTATGTTCCTATGTAGTTTATAATATATGTATTGTTTAATATTTGATGTTGCCTTGCTGTTAATTATTTTCTTTGCATTGGACCTTTATGCTGTAAAATAGGATCATATGATCAAATAAAATTCTAATAATTCTATTAAAATAACTAATATTAATAAATTCACAACAGCATATTGCAGGGATTTTTGCACAACAGCAACAATAAATCCTTTAAAGTTTTTATTATCTTCATTTTATCTAGTGTAGTGTTAGTGCAGTGTAGTTTTAATGTAATTCTTATTATTGTCTTGTGTTTTTTATTTCAATGATCTGTTTGCCTTTCCTGTCTGTGTTTGCTTTCACTAAATCAACTTTTTAAAGTGAAATTGCATCTGCATTCACTTTATTACACTATCAGTCAATCCTAGTTTCATAATATTTTGCACCAGAAGTGTTTCCTGAGAAAATACAGTTTTGATGTAAACCACTAACAGTAATAATATTCAAACATTGCAGAATGTGGTGATAATTAGACACAAATCTGCATTCATTACTAAAAAAAAATGTACAAAGAACACTGTGTCCAAATTTTTGGGGAGTTCCAGCACTTGAACAAACATTGACTCTACTTCCATGCATAGCCATGGGGATTCCTGCATCTTGCAGACATGACATGCAAAAGGTTTTCAGTGCTGTTTGAAAAATGGCTCATATAGCTTTTGGAGTAGATTTCAATCATTACTACCTTAGATACATTTTCTATTTGTCATCAGTTCATTATATTAATTAATTCATTTATAGAAATCTACATGTAACCTTGATTGTTTGTCATATTCAGTGTGAATGTCATTATCAAATGCACAAAACCAACAAACTAGTTTAAATGTAATTTTCCAGCTAGTTGATATAAATTACTGTGGTAAAAGAGCATCAGTTTAATGTCGTAGATACATCACTGGTACTTGCTGGGTAAAGTCAGTTTATGTTTTAGCCACAAGGTGGAGCAACAACACATGTGGTATTGATGATGTGGCAGCTCAGAGGAAAACTTGCCAGAACCTCTGATGCAAAGAACATTCTCCACCTTTTTATGCAGCCAATGCCTGAATATCTTCCTCAGCCAGACAGGGTTTTCCTTTAACAGGCTGACACATGTTGGACGCCTGCAAACAAATGCAGAGTTTTACTGCTGGAATATCCTGGCTCAACTGTGGTTTGGACACTAACCTGTGTATTCAGGCAATTTTATCATGTCCATTTATAGAAAATGTGAAAAGTGTGATGGTCAAGCAGTGTCCTTCTTATTTTTCTACTATTCCTCGAGCAATGCACCGTACTCAAAGTTGCAACTTAATACTCTGACATCTGTTTATCTACTTAATACAGTACTGTATCCTGTATTTCTGAGCTGCAGCTGCTCAACAGCATGCAGATGTGCACCCTATGTAGCCCACAATGAGCTGAATATATAGTTTCCACTGACAACTTGTTTTTCTTCCTAGTGAGTCTTCTTTTTTATATATATGGGTGGAGCACTGTGAGCGAATGGCCTGTATATTTGTGTGAAGGAATGCATTCATGATAAAATGTTGTGACACACAGTGCCAAGAACACCTTGTTCAGAAGATGTTTGAATATCAAAAAAAAAATAAAGGCATGGCCAGGAGCATCTCACCTTGTGTCTGTCTGTCTGTGTCTGTTTGTGTACATAAACCTATCTCAGAGTTACCTTCAAACATGCACACACAGTTGCACACATGCACCGGAAAGTCAAGGCATTTAGTCAATTTGCCTTCAGCTGTTTACTGTTGTTTACCGGAGGTTTCTCTGAGGCTGTACAGTGAACAAATCACTGCCGTCTTGACTTAGTAAATCATCATGTATCTGAAGTATTAAGCAATCACTTTCCTTTTTCCCCTGTTCTTCCCTGCACATATTTAAACAATTAGCATGTCCATTCCTTAGAATATTTCTCTAATCATTCTCATAAAGAGCTGCAAGAGTCAAATCATAATCTATTGATTTAATGCAACCAAAATAAGGGTTATTAAAGGCCTAAAATTAAACCATATTCATCCAGACAGGCTACAAGCCTTCAAATAAGATCTTGTGTTCCTCAAAACATTCTTGACACCATTCAACCTTTTTCCCCCCAAAGTCTTTCTTTTCCAACCCCACTTGTTTCTGAGGCTCTGGTCTGCTCACACCTTGGGACTGTGTGTTGATGATTTAGTTTCTGAGGAGAGAGCTCACAAGAAGAGGGGAGACACTGGCGCCTATTGTTGGAGGAATGCCTCAGCAAGAAAGAGAAAGGGAAAGGGGGTGGTTGTGTTTGTGACAACGTGGTGGAATTGCACTGAGAGGATTAGTCCAAGTTCTTAATGTGTGAGATGAATGAATGTGTTTGATTGAAAAACATGCAAAACAATAAAAAAAAATAAAGTTATATTATCTCTGTGGACTAAGTATAATAAAGGTGCAACCACATGTTTTTTTCAAAATTTCATTATGCGCTCATGATCAAATGTATTTAAATTAGACTATGAGCTGTGGGCGGTCACCTTTTCCCATAATGGTACAGTCCGTCACCAACTCGCCCCAAATTGCCGGGCTAGCCTATAAAAGTAAAGCACTGAACAAAGTTGGCAATAGAAACCTGTTAAGAGAAATATCTGAGAAACAACCTCCAGCGCAACTCAGAAAGATGGAGCAAACCGAGGTGGTGAAGCCAGAAACTCTGGATGACCTGATAAAAATCCTGCATAAAATCTTCGAGAGTGACCACATCAATGTGGAGGAGGTCCAAAATATAATGGAGTCATATGAGAGCAAGCCTCACGAATGGATGAAATATGCAAAGTTCGACAAGTACAGGTAAAACTGTTTGTTTGTTTGTTCATAATCCTGCTTAGCTATGACTAATCAGATATTACTCATTTATTATGCTGGTGCACTTTTCACGCTTGTTCTGTAACCTCTCTGTCACCTTTACCTAGTGTGATTTTGTTTTAACAATAGTCCAAATATGATTTGTCCAATTTTTTACTTTTGTTTATATTGTGTCTGTATTTTTCTTGACTACTCTAGAAATCTACATAGGCTGTTGTTGACAAAAAGTGTGGAATATAATAGGATATGTCATTTATATAGCTTGCAAACTATTGAATGCTTTAATAAAATGCATACAGTCATTTGAAATGTCTCTTATTTAAAAATCGTTCTTTTAGGCTTATTTGAACGATGACTAGTTGTTCCCGAATAGCAGCTTTCGTCAGACCTTATTTGAAAAAAAACCAAATCCGACTTGTTTGCATAATTTATATCCGTGCAGTCTCTTCATAAACGTCATTGATCTGAAAACCTCATACAAAACAGTTTCTTCTAAATGTTTTTCACCGCAGTAGGGCTCCTCTCTAAAGCAAAGTATGGCTGTTCTATTCAAAAATATTTTTCAAAAAAGCTCCCGTGTCCCAGTGTTTTGATTAGTGAGGGGTCAATGGAGGGAGGGTGAGTGTGCCATCCAATCAACACTGAGAACTGATACACACCCGCTGATGTTTGTAGGGATAGGTACTTGATGTTGTTGATGTGACCGTCTGTGGCCCATCAGGGAGCTGCAGCTGCCTCGAAAACATTTGGAGAATAAGGGGATCTCAATGGGCAGGAAAAAAACATGCAGAGTAGCGACAATATTTACCGACTAAGCAAGGACGCGGGCTCTCAGGGCTATGACATGAAGGGAATGGTAAATTTTCTGCATGTCATAAAATACAGAAAACCTTGAAGTGTTCCTGACCGCTTTGTTGTCAGAAACGGTAGCATCCCCCTTTATGCTACATGTTTTAACAATAAGTGGTAGATTGCAAGTAGCTGTACAAATTAAATATAAATAAATAAAGGAAAAACAAGATGTCATACTTTGGCAAGATTTCCTAATCAAATCCACCTCACTATGCTTGAATATTGCTAGTAGTCACATTGAGAGTTAGGCTGGTCCTAAAATGATGCCTGGACTTTACCAAAACATTCACAGTATACATTTTTCCAATTCCAGTCACTTTTGTAACATAATTTGAAACTCATCAGGAGCAAGGATACATAATGTACCATCTACCCTCCCTGTTTGATCAACAAATTGTTTGCTCTTTTGCAGGTACACAAGGAACTTGGTAGATGAGGGCAATGGGAAGTTCAATCTCATGATCTTGTGCTGGGGAGAAGGCCACGGCAGGTGAGACGCTTCCACATGCAAACAAATAATGTTTAATATAACTGTTGCTTATTTATTGCATTTTAGATCAACAAGGTCTCAAGAGATTACCACTGCACATTTAAACCTATTATATCTGTTCCTTAAGCCTATTGTATTTTAACAAGATTGTTTTTTTTGGCTATGCGTGCGTCAGTCATGTTACCAGCCCACTACTACTCTTAGATACTGTAGCTCAGGTATTCAAGTGGTATTCTCTGGCAATTATTGCAACAAGTTAATAGAGATAAGAGAGTCCAATGTTCTACACACAGACAGAAAGGTTGTGTAAATAGACATTATTTGATGATATCTAACTCCCACTTTGTCAGCAAATGTCACATGAACAACTGAACCAGACGTATGTTTGATAGGTCTTTATATGATTACATATTATTTGACTCGCAGCCAACAGTAGCAAAGTGGTAACACATGTATCTTGCTCTTGTGAAACATGACTGTTTGAAACAGCCATTTCTAGGCATGTTTCTCAAGAACATGGCTGTCCTAGCACTAGAAGAACCAATTTGGCCAAGACATTTGCTTTACAGCATACCTACTGCAGTAATAGTGATGTTGTAGAACTAATGGTTACAAATATGGCTGTTCTAGAGGTTGGACAACCATACTTCCTAAGAGCAGCTCAAAAATGTTGTGCAGTTGTTACGAGGTATTACTTATATATTTTTAATTACATTATATTACGCATGAGTCTAGTATATGTTTTGAATTGTATAACACAAGAAGAAGAGATACAAAGTTTCTAAAAACTATCTCCATGTCAATCCCAGAAATTCTTTACAGGAAAGATATTTATTGTTGCTTTTGGTCCAAAGGTCATATCGAGGTCATATGACACTGTATGCTTGTGTGTTTCTTACAATTTGCAGTAGCATCCACGACCACACAAACTCCCACTGCTTCATGAAGCTGCTGCAGGGTCAGCTGAAGGAGACGCTGTTTGGCTGGCCTGACGTTAAATCACAGGGAGATATGGTCCAGAAATCACAGAGAATTCTCCAGGAAAACAAGGTTGCTTACATAAATGGTGAGAAACCAGTGTGTAGTGTGCGTATGGTTGTTTATTTTCTTTTTAATTCGAGTTGGCTTTCTTCAGTATAAATACCACTTAGTTCTAACACACATGTTTTGTGTGTGGGGGCAAGTTGTGAAACTCGTTCTTAATATGGTGAAACACTTACATTATCATACTAATAAATGTAGCTTAAATAACCATGCAGTGTTTAGTACAATAGACCAAATATCCTTTATATGTCCTGTCCCACATGAGATATACTGATGTGACACATCTCTGAAACTCAGACACGACTGTGTCTGTGCAACAGTGTAATATGTGCTTAATTTTTTTTACAGCACTGAGCAATACAGAAGTTTCCAATTTCTGCAGTTATGGAATGTCATATTGGTCTTCTAGGAGTTAACACCTAGTTATAACTTAACAATGAATAGGACTCAAGTCTCTTCCCAAATCTCTGCAGAGTATTTCCCCAAAGCCAACAGAGCCCTGGTGTGATGTTTGGTAACTGCCTGTTTTTCACAGCATTCCAGTGGCATACATTGTTTAAAATGTTGTTTGTTCGCCTGTGTGTCTGCATATTTTAGACTCCCTTGGCCTGCATCGTGTGGAAAATGTCAGCCACACAGAGAGCGCAGTCAGTTTGCACCTGTACAGTCCTCCTTTCCAGACCTGCCAGACCTTTGACCAGCGGACAGGGCACAGGAACACCGTCAAGATGACCTTCTGGAGCAAATACGGAGAGAGGAGTTCAACTGTAAGATGCTTTACAATTGACAATGAAAATTGACACTAACTAAGGAAAAATATCTTCTGACTGATGCTTTGAAAGAAAGTTATTAGTTAAATTCTGTAGGTGGACGTTAGGAGAATGTAAATGTGGGAAATTAAACCCAGACAAATGCAATATTATGATAAGATGCGCATTGCATGCAAAACAATAACACCGTAAAGCAATGCTACTGTAGATGTTAGCAACAACTGAACAGAGAGACAAAGATGGATTTCTTCATACATCTTTACTTTACTAATTCAATTCATAAATGTACTATAGAATCTATAAAGATATTTTATATATAAATGCATAACTGCATACATATGCATAAAAATGCATATTGTGAGAGTTCAAATCCCAACCTATTAATGTAGTCATTTTTTAAGATATTACACAGGATCACTACAAACAGTTAACACAAAGACTTCTCACCCCCCTGCCTCATGAGCAGGAAGTTGGAAGTTTTTACAGTGCCTTGCTGCTCTCATTAAGTCCAACCTACAAATAATTAAAGCAGCACCCCTTGAAGATTCAGGAATTTAATAGAAAGTTTCCATTTCATGTCCATTAAACGTGTTTCCGTTTGCTGTTTCAACAAAAATGTTGCTTTAGCAGACAAGAAATTATATTTAGATTATATATTTATTGAACACGTGAGGGCAGTTTTATATGTTCAGGGAGAGAAGAACAAATTAAGTCCAATTAACCTTTTAAATACGATGCGTCCTTTAAAATTGTGAGCCAAAGTGCTACACATAATAAAGTAAATTACAGACAAAAGGTAAATAGTATACATAACACATACAGTAAAGAATCTCTGCCTGCTTCTGCCACCATGCCAACAGTGTCCTTATCTGAAATCTACAAGTTATATAAGCATACCTTGAATGTCAAGACTGTTAAGTTAGTGCATTAGATTGCAACACCAAACAGAGATAAGATAGTAAAAGCACGTAAGTGTGAGTACACAACGAACTTAAATCACCATCCACCCCCAGCTCTCAACAGTTGTTGTGGTCTGAGTTTTTTTTTTTTTTTTTGACTATATCACAATAGCAAACTTAATTGAAGTCTGAATTAAGAACCTGAATAAAAAAAAAACTTGGTTTAGCTTTGGGTAGGATTTACTAGACTGTAAATATTTGTGTAATTCAGTTACTAATGACCTGAACCCTCTAACGTGATATGATTTTTACTCTTTTATTAGGAAACCACAGTTTCACAAGAGAACAACTAATGATCACCAAAGGAGGCCCTGGATGATGAAGACAGTTGCATTTAAAATGACAATGTTGTGAAAGTGATTCAAGGGAAACTGCTGGGGAAGCAAAATGTGGACCTACTATGACTAAGCAACCCATTTAAAAATCAGGAGCGGGCCGGTTCAAAAGGACAACCCAGTAATTAGAATGGCTTTATCGCTGCCCAGTGTGAGCTTGGCAAATACTGATGAGCACAGGCAGATGCATGAATAGGCTTGGACATGGATTAAATCTGCCTTTTGTTTGTTGGGCCTGAGGAGACCCTTTTCCAATAACAACATTCCTGTCAATCCACAACCTGTGTAACCACACTTTTGTTAAGTTATGGCCCATAGTCAAAGAGTAGAGCTTTAGCTTTGAATATTGGGGGGGGGGGGTTCTGTTATAGTTTTTCTCTTAAATTTTATATCTCAAGAAAAGGAAAACAGTTCTGCAATCAACAGTTTTATTATCAATGGAGCACTTTCATAGCAGTATTTACTGTCAATTTATACCACTCAAAATTGTCTAAACACCTGTTGAAAATTGTGATGAAATGAATGTTGAAACATTGTATGATCTAATCAAAAGAAAAGTTTGTTCCATTTTCATTTGGAAAAAGAAGTGTAAAGCTTTAGAGTTCTGTTGTTTTTAAAAGTGCGATGGTTGTAATTTATTTGCAGGTTATTCTGTTGGAAGGAGTGTTTAAATCAGCAAGCGACCATGTTACTCCTAAATGTATTCATACTCAAGTTTTGACCAAGACAGTCTTTTGGAGGAACTATTTTGTATTACTAGCAGACAATATGTTTAGATAAAGTTCATACTTTTTCTCAGGATTTTGGCATATTTTAATTGTAGCTGTATGTATATAGTGTGTAGTTTTTACAGCGTAGCACATCTGATAGCACTGTCTCATGCATGCATGATTTCTATGATGCAGTAAATGATCAATCTGGCCATAACTGAAGACCATTAAACACAATTACCCTTATTACAGAGCTTATTTTTGTGTTGTCTTTATTTTTCGTGTTATATATATATAATTCATGTGTTTTACACAGTATGCAATAAGCACATGATGTGCACATAGCTTGTTTGACCTGTGCAAAAGCCTCAGGGTCACCAACACCTAAATAACAGCATGTGTGTCTTTTTGTGTGGGATGCTAGGTGTGAACGCTTATGTTTGTAAGTTTCATTACCTGTCATTAATATTTCATCAATGTTTCCTAAAAGCCCAAACAGATCATTGCTAGTTCCATAAAAGTGCTTTACAGTAATTGTGTAAATTCAGCAATTTATTAACAGATCAGCTCTGTCTGGCATCAGCCTGGCAAGGAAACTAATGCGTGTGTCGCCATCTGTACTTTGGCTTCAAGTGAAATATTGATTGGCCATTACCTTGACCAGTAAATAGATTATGTTAATGGTTCACTGATAACACTATTAAGGTACCAGATATCTGTCTGACGTCTATAAGCAATTGGCCTCTCCTGGCAAGCAAACAGGTTTGTTAACTGTGTCACAGTGTGCATGTATTTTGAAGACAGACAAACAAGAGTGTACGTGCAAAGCTCCATATTCCAGTACAATTAATACCTAATGATTATGGCTAATATAGATATTGATACTGTCCTCTGTGCCAGTTACACATATCCAGCCAGACTGTTAGCCACATAAGAGAGTGAGTGTTTGAGTGAAAATGCACACAAATCTATACCTTTATATTGTATTTTAGGGTGTCCACTCTTTAAACATGTGGCTTCTGCCACTATATTTTTCTCTTTCATACTGTCTTTATGCTGTGTGCGTATGTGAAAAAAAAAAGGTGAAAATACACTGTGCAGTCTGTGTTTTTTAAATGAGCTTGTATATGCAAAAGTAGAAGTATGTGGACAGGAAAGTCACGAAAGAAAAAATACAGTCGGCAATGATCCCAAGCCAGGAGTCATTTTAGCCAAATGAAGGAGACAACAGTAATATCTACTCTACTACTGAATTTTACGCATGCATCTGTGCGGCATTTGAAATGTAAGTTCTATAACACCTTGGATGTCATTGCTTTTCTTCATATCTCTTCTAAGGAGAATTGAAAAGATGCACACAATGAAATTACTGACGTACAGTACAAAAACCTCAGAAATGTATTTAAGTACAACAACTGAGTAAAAAGGTTTGAGGCAGTTTCTCTAAGATCCAACCTCTTTTGGAGTCACTCACTCAAAAACTGACAGTTTGGTCAAAAAACAAACGCATGCCATTAGTCATGTTTCATCCTTTTCCGATAGCACCCAGTGTATTAGGGAGGTGTATTTGCTAATTCTCATTTTCTCTGTACCAGTGTTATGTAATAAGGGAGCAACAGCCTCGATTGCCCCCAATAGGCACCTGTTTATAAGAGGACATGATTGCCATATGATGATAAATTCTGATATTTGACTAATCAATTTAGTGATCATGGTGCAGCCTATCTGATTAATAATCCTGCAATAAAACAGTGCCAGAACATTGGGTGTTGATTCATCAACAGGAATAACAAAGAAGAGGACGTTGAGCCTCTTGTTTACTGTCCCAAATTATGGTTATACCCTCTGTGTGTACGCATCAATCACCAGTCTAAATCCTCCAGAAATCATCACTTTACTGATAATTGTAATGGGGGACTCTGGGGGACACATTTCATACTGATAATATAACTTATTTGTATACTGTATATTTCTCATCACAAGTTGCATTTAATGTGTTTGTGTTTATTGTTCATGTAACTGTTCCTTCATTTTGTTTCTTCATTTTATTTGACACGTGCCTGTTCGTCTAGAGCTTGAATGACTCACTGTGAGTTCCTTTGGACAAAAATTATTCTCTCAGTGTAGATGTTGACCTTGGATGATATTTCTTGGCCCAGATGGAAGAAGGTTTGGCACATAGCAGCAAAAATGGCCTACTGATTTTGTTTTAATGAAATATTTGGAAGTATGTGAGAGTTTTTTTCATGTGGTGATTCTTTTGTTGTGTGAGCTCTGTCTTCCTCACCGCTAACTCACTGCTGCTGCTGCTGCAGTTGACTCCATATCTGGGAAGCAGCCATAGCTACGGGAGAGATCATAAAACATGATGGCAATTTTCACGGTGTTTTCCTAATCCCTTACTTTGTTCTGGCGTTGCTATGATTGAAAGTGCAAAGTAGAGTCTGGGAATGTGTCCTGTGATGATAACAATAAGCCAATGACACCGAAAAAAGCGGAAGAGCTTTGATAATTTACTTATCGAAACAGCCCCAGTACATTGATAGTGAAACACTCATTCATAAAGCAAATAGCACATATGTTGTACTATCAACATTATGAGGCATGACAGGTGATTGTTTTATTACATGAGCGTGATAAAGCTCTTGTTCTGCAACTTCAGGGCCAACTTTTCAATTCATTTTATTATTATTAACTAATTATTCACATATTTCAACATAGGAGTTATGAGCTGGTTTGATTTTTTTTTTATTTGTGCCTTTTTATCAATATGGTGAATCAATCCAGCGTCAGATCACTCATAAGAACAAATTAAAACTGAACTGACCATTTACCCACTGGCCTTCACAAGTGCTAAAGAGTCATTTTCCATTGTCACACAGGTCAAGAAATATCAAAGGAGGAACTTTGCTTAATGCCCTGTTGACAGAAATTCCGGACTGGGAACCATGAAGAGTGCCATACCTCGGATCTGCAAACAATCAAATGATGACTTCAACTTTGTCATGTTTTCCATGAACCAGTTTTGGTCTGACTTCAAGTTATGTTTCAACATCCTAAACTTGTAACTTCACTTTCACTCTGACTATATAATCACTTGTTCCTATTGTTTAAGTTTTCTTACTGGTAAATGCTAAAACACAGTAACAGTTTGCAAGCATTAGCCACCATAAGCTAGTATTCATACCAGACCAAGGTTGTAGAAGCAAAATCTCTGAGTGTAGTGAATTGAGCATCGTGTTTATGAAATCAGCGCGTCGTTTGTGAGAGGAATGCTATTTTTTCTTTTAATAGTTACACAGTCAAGCTTTAAACTGAATAAGTGTTTGTTTGTTTTTTTAAGAGTATGGCTGGGATGTTGCACAAATGCCTCACAGAAATTTGAGAAGGGTGGTTTTACTATAGGAAAACTGCTCCAGCATTAAGTCAAGATCAGGCCAGCCTCAACAGTGACCCAGCTTGTTATAGCAACTGTGCATAAACTGTGAAATTGTTTCATATCGTGCACTGAAACATCAGAGACAGCTATCACGCATTGTCCCGAGACAACACAGTCCAACTCCGTCTTGTTCTTCGCTCTTTAATGCACACATTAATGTGGCATTAAAGTTGTATGTAAACTACACAGACAGGGGAAAAAAGAGATGTCACAAAATTATATCATTTCCATCAGAAACTATCTTTGTACACAAGTAAGAAATAAAATCTCTACATCAGTCTTTAAAATATCAGTACATATATTTGTAAAAGAGGTGTCTGAGAAAAAAGTACCACAAAAGACCACTGCAAGAATCAAAGATTACGTAACACTGACAATACTTTACAGTGAAACACACACACAGCTGTACTTTTGGCTTTTGCTGGTGTTTGGTGCACAGACAGGCCAACAGAACACTCTGTCCTACTCTAACCCACAAACATCATGCTCTGGTCCCATTACTTTGTCTCTCAGTACACAGCTTCAAAACACACCGTAAACAGCAAATGTCGTAACAGATTTTGGTCCAGCATCTAGAAAGCTGGGAGACACAGGTCCAGAACAGTTTCACCCTCTAACAAGGTGGAAGGAATGGATAGTACCAGTGGGAATGGGAAAACTGTAACACATGCAGCACTGAGAATAAATGTTAGTAAAACCAGGGTATTTCAGCAAGCAGCCTTTAGGAATTTGTGTCTAAACCATAGACTGTATGAAAAGGTCAAAACACACTGATTTTATTAGTGAATATTTACTTTAGTGTTAGTTCACTACTACTGCATGTACAGTATATTAGGGCATACTAAAAACTGAAATTCTGTGATGATGCATTTTTAAAATTTGGAGTTTTTAACTTAGAAGCTCAAGCACAACTTGAAACTGCTAACATGTTTATTAAAAAACATTTATTTCAGAGCAGTGCAGGCTCATTACACAGGAACAACAAAATGATACTATTTTACATCATAACATTTTTTTAAAAAAAGGACAAATTAAATACAAAAAATAAATGTCTCTACATAAGCATTCACATCTAAAAAAAATGTGTAAAACATCCATAAAAAGAGAAAACAAGCAGTGAATAATTTACTAAAAGCTTTAAGATTGTAATTTCCCTTAAAGGTTTGATGCATTCCCACATGAGACAGGACCACATTGGGAGGAACTTGATTTGCACACTTGAATCAAGACTTGATTGGGTTGGGCTTAGTTTGGAGACCCAAATATCTACTATCACATTTTACTGAGTAAAAGTGTTACATTGTGCATGCACCAAAGTGGAAAATGCATCTGCAAAAAAAGTTATGCTTTCCCAAAAGAAAAGGAAAAACGTCAAAAATATTTTTTTTTCCTTTTTTGACACTTTTGTCTCAATCACTAACTAAAATTTGAATCTCATGGGACATTCAATTGTACTTCTGCTTTGGCAAGATGTTTAATAAATGTCTCATTCTCATGCTCTCTCCCTAAAATGAAATAACTGAGTTTGCAGATGTAGGAAATTAAACAAAGTCTCTAGAGTTAAAAGAAATATGTACGAAATCTACATTCTCAAGATGTAATGAGAAACACTTTAAAGGAGAATGCACTTATAACAGACACAGACAGAGCTTTTCATATTTCTCTGGTCAGAAGGATTCATTATCGGACTGCCTGTCCAAACCGCCCAGAGACCTGATCTGCTCCAGAGTCTCCCTTCCAGGGTAGGCTTTCCCCTCTGACCCTTCTGACCCTGACTGGCCTTCTGTCACCAGCCTTCCCTGTCCCCTGTTCCTGGATCCTAATGGTCCCACAGGCTCTGTCTTGTCACTTATAACGTCACAAGCACTTGATCTTCCGGATCCAGCAACAGAGCCGTTGCTGTGAGAAGCATGACTGTAAGCACAGTTGTTGAAGCTGTATCCATGGGAACTGTTGCTTCTGTGAGAGCTACTGCTGTTCTTGGGATGGCTTGGTTGAGTCTGAAACGTTTTACCTAAGGAAACCTTATCAAAGGATTTTTGGCTACGGAAACTGTGCTCAGAACACAAGTCATGCTGGGTATCAGGCTTTGAATATTTATCTGGTTCCTCTGCTCCACCTACACCAGGGTCTACCGCAGGTCCAGAAGCCCGACTGAAGGTTAAATCTAGCAGCCTGTCTTCACTCAAGGACTCCATGACTAAGGATGGAGGTCTGTGAGCGGTGGTGTCCACTTGTCTACCAGGGCGAGCAGGCATGTCATTGTTTACCTAAAGATAAAAAGACAAAAATGGACTAACACAGACAAATCTTTAAATTAGCCCATGAATGTAATGTTACTACCAAAGACAGGGAGACACTATAACAACTGAATGTCTCATTATGGTATACATCAATTTGTAGAGTGCTATGAAAAATATAAATCCTCAAATTTGACATAGAGATGGTATAGAATAGGTCAAGTTAATTGTAATTGTAATTTCAACTTAATGCGGTTCCACAGTGTCACAGCTCAGATATCCGATGGAAATGTTTGAGGTGCACAGTGCCTCTTGCAGAAGGCAAGTTTGCGGTGCTGTTAAGCAATTCATACTTTGAACCAAAATGCAACATTTGCATATGGATTTAAAGTCTCTTATGGTCAAGTAGACTCAGTTTTAAAACTGCATGCTGTAAACTACAAGCAAACATGAAACTGAAACACTGCGCACAGTCACATGGCAAGCGTTTCCTAGACATTGCTTTGCATACCGTTAGCAAAGGCGAAGCATCAGTCTGTGGCCGAACTTCCCGATACTCCCCTCTAGTCAGCGATGCTGCGCCACCCAAATGTGACTGTATAGTGGAGGAGAGCTGAGGTCTTCCTGGAGGGTGGAAATCTGACTTGTCAATTCCAGCCAGTGAAGCTAGCTGACCTAGCCTACATAAAAAAAAAAGAGATGAAAGCCATTAAAATTAAGGGTCAAGAGTTGGCACATAGATTTAATTCATGCACTAATGAAGTGCACGCCAAAATAATAGGAGATCTTGAATTGGTAAATGTTAACAAATGCTACCTTACATACAAGTGGCTTTTTTTACCAGAGAAAATGTCAACTGAGAGGCCACATGCATTAAGATTAATTACTTCAAGATATAATGAACTGCTATTAGATGTAATGCTAAAAGCACTGAATGGTAACCATAGAGAGAAGCTTCTTTCTATGTAGTGTGGACATGGTGGGGCACTGATGTCCTGATGATATGAAGCAATATTTTACAAACACAGGGATTACAAAGTGAAGGCCTGACTACAAGGATAGTGGCCACAAAAAAATGCAATGTAAATGCATGTAGCAAAGACAGCAAAGTAAGACATAGTCCATATTCAAGGACAATACTGGGTAGATTTTACTCCCCACCTATTGACTGCATCTTATGCCTCTGGTTTCAGAACAACTCAGCATCCTTTTATGGCCCTTAAGTATGAATCAAGGTAAACAATGAAATAAATGAATTTGAAACAAAATAAGCAAAGGAATTTATTACCACAATAAAAGGCTCAAAGAGGAGAGAATTGGTGCTTCTGTCACAGTGAAACTCATCCACACAGAATGAAACTCTCATCTGAAATGAGCTCAGCACCAGATTTCCAAATACTGGAAGCCAACAGAACCAAAACAAACAGACTAGTGTTGTCAAAGGTTAGGTCAGAATGAAACAGAAATCTAATACTACATCTAAGGTAAGTCAATTTAAAACATTCAAAAACAAGCCCAGAATTTTTGCGAAATGTACTCGTTTATTACTTGTCACACCCCGAGTCACTTGAGAGGAAATCTATTACATCTTTATGCATATTGCACAAAGGGTCTTAAAATACCTAATGGTTCCACTTTGACTTCTGATTGTCATGCAGTCTAGTATGATGCACATCAACTACACAACTTCATGTGGTTCTCCATACATTTTTAAAGCTTCCCAGGAAACGAAACAAATGTTCACTTTTGGCCTCAGGTGAAGATGCCCACAGTGGTCATTCAGAGTTGGCCTCGGGTGTCTCCAACGCCCATAACGACTATCAACAGGTATCGATCATCTTGACAACGACCCCAGAGACATTAAATAGCTGAGTTTCCCTACCCCAAACAAAGTCACAGCAGCAAAGCCTTGATTGACAGTATTATTGGCCTATGGCTGACATGTTAGACAACTTCTAAATCCAGCAGACACAAAGCAACATGGGTCTCCTATTGCAGTTGTGCAAAATGTCCTCTAATCTCCCGCTTGTAGATCTGGTTTGGCTCACCAATGCCTGAAAATTAAGATCTGGGTCTCTAACTCTCATCTGTCATTTACTTTTGCTTTGAATCATTTTGTGCTGAGGCAGGTATCGCATACTTGTCTGAACTTATGTAATTATCTTCCTATGGCTTTCTATTGGGAGTTCAGGGAAAGCCACATGGTCTTTGTAAAAAAAATATCAAACATTTGCTACTTCTTTAATGCAAAAAGTCCCCTAGTAAGAGTTTTTGACTGGTGGTCGACTGTAGTACCTTGTGAACATTTAATTGAAAACAAACAGACAAAAAACAGATTGTTGTTATTGTGTTCCTAAAAGAAATACACTAAAAACTAAATTAGATTAAGGAACATATAAAAAAGGGAAACAATAGTTGAATTAATTCATAAAAGCTTTCTATTGGAATTCTGTCAGAGTGCAATTCCATTTTGACACAGGGTGTGACATATTCCCACGTGGGAAATGCCCATATGACAATACAAATTAAAAAAACCAGAATGACCGGAGATACATATTGAAACTCAAAGTTTGAGATGTAGCTCTGGTGGCAGGTGTAAAGAGTAATGTTATATTAGCCAGTTTTAAGAATACCCACCCAGCATCCTTGAGTAGATCCAAGAAAGCATGGAACTTGGTAAAGGAGTTCTCAATGCTCTCGAGGACTGCCTCGTCTTCAAGTGCACTGAAAGCAGGGGGTGCTGATGCAGAGCCAGTGGCGGCAAGTGCCTCTGACAGGGAGAGGTTGGCTCTACGAAGACGGGCATTCTCCAACTCATACTGAATAGAAATTTTTAAAAAAGGACATAAAAGGGCATATTTAAGCCAGTTATATGGACATAATACAGTACTGTAAGGGTTAGGTTAACCATTACACTCAAGTGTTTCATAAGCATGAATGTCTGTCGGTTTGATACGTTATTTTGATATGTTTTTTTTTACTTGCTGATGCAGATATTTAGAGAGCAGGGCGGCTGGCCATGGGCCGCTATATAGTACCAATATCAAAACAAAGAAAGTCATATATAATTCCATTAGTCCATGCAAAGTACAATCTATCATATACATGATTATCTGAGCCAGTAACATGTTATTTTAAATGGAAATTTTATTTATTAATTAAATAGAAAAATACATTGGTTTATGCTGTATGAGAACATGACTAAGGGAAAGTGGAGTACGGTTTGTCAGAAGTGACGTCATTCAACTGCGTTATTCTCTACAGTATAATAATATATATTTAACGCTATGGAGCTTTTTCCCAATTTTACACTGAACACTTAATTTGTAGTTATAATGACAATAATTATCTAAAACCCACTTCAATGTGGCAGCTGATCATCAAGCTATATTCAGTTTGCATGGAAGAAGGATCCTGCTGTGTCATACCATAAACTTTGGCTTTTACAAACATTAACAGCAAAGTTCACAAAAAATAAATAACAGGCCAAAAATCGCATGTCAGTATTTTTGAGATTATCATTACCTCCATGAGCCTTGACTCAGCTTTCAGTCTGGCCCTGCGCTCCTCTGCCAGTCTCAGACAACACTCTTTCAGCTCCATCTGCAGGACATGAACCAGAATACACACACAAATACACAGCATTAAAGTGCTTCAAAGTAAACTGATTAGGTCCAAAATTGTTGCCTTTGTCTTGTCTACAAAACTTCAAAAGTTGCAGTTTGGAAACTAGTTAGATGTGACTAACCTGCACATGTTCAAACTGCCGTCCAGTGATCCTGTCCAGAGAGGATGGTCTCTGGTCTACCTCCACCACCACTTCTTCGTCTTCCTCCTGTCCCTCCGAATCTGACTCCACAGTGACCTTCACTGTAGCTGCACCCTAATTTCAACAGATGAACCCCTTTTATTGACAGGGCTCTGGATCTATTTTCTACTCCAGAAAGTCTCTGGCAAATCATCTGAAATAAATCCAATCCATACTTGCTTGAAATACTGCTGTCAAGATGAGTCTTTTAAAGAGTAAAACACTGTACAAAAACAAAAGAAAACTCACCTGAAAGCTGTGATCTATCACACTGACTCCAGGAGGCATACCTCTGCAACAAAGGCATCCAACATAATAGTAGTCTTTGATGACTGAGCTCCATCAAATAAAATAACAAATAGGATGTCCTAAGTTCATAAATGGTGTCTATTTAAAAAAACAAAACAACCTAAAAGTAAATTAGTTTGCTGACATCTTCTCACCTCTGTCGTTCAGCTCTTGCAGCAGCCCGCCAAGGTACACATCGGGAGCGGGAAAAGGGCTTCTGTGTCTGAGCAACGCCTGAACTCCGCCCTCCAGAAGATGGTCCTTTACGAGAGGCTGCACCAGAAAGAGAGCCATGTAAAGAAGTACAAATTCACAACCACAGGGAGGTTTTCTGGGAGCATTGGCAATTGGGGTCTGTTCTTGAACAAGGACAAACAAAATCATGGATGCAAGGCCCTCACGGAGTTCAATGCACTTCGGTGAATAATCCTGATTCCATGATATGTATAATAACAATTCCTGGCGTTAATATGAGTTAATTACTACATTAATTACTGGTAATGAGGGAGTGGTATACGATGTATCCATCAGGTGCTTTACAGCCACAAAAGCAGGATTATGTATTAAGTACTTAGAAGTGTTGACTATGGTGTAGGGTGAGGATCTACAGAATAAACCACATTAAGCACTTAAGAGACAGTTTTCTAGTTTCTTTCTGCACCGGTCAGCAGAGCTATCTAGAGTAACAAAGGGAGAACAGGATGACAACGAATACTGTTCTTACCATGTCTCCAGATGACTTAAAAGCCAAAAGGACAGAAGTCAGAAAGAGACAATATAAGACTGAGATAACACAGTGGTTCTCAAAGTGGGGTCTGGGAACCCCAAGGGGTCCTTGAGGGGGTTCCAGGGGTCCACAGCAAAAAGAAGAATACTTAATCTTTGTTATAATTCTATCTGTAAGTAGCACAGTGACCGAATGTTTGACTGTTTTGGTCATGGGTCTCTCCTCCTATCAGATGAGGAACCCTGGGACAAAATCAAATGGGGGTCCATGGTCTAATTTGTGTTAGTTTAGGGGTCCCTGATGTGAAAAAGTTTGAGAACCACTGAGAATCCACTTTTGCACAGGCTGTAGACAGTTGCAGTTTTGCATTTCAACTTTATCTAAATGCCAAATTGGCAATTCTTTTTATAAATCAGTATGTCACTTAGTCACACAGTAATATACAAGATATTTTATACATATTTATGAGCCTGATGAATTGCTGAGACAAGACCCTTTTGCCAATTTTAATAAATAATAAATATCAAATAAATATTTTTATGGGCTGATTGTGTGGTCACTGCTAAATATATCTGTAGTATGTTTTGTTTGACCAAGGATCGAACGACTTACCTATTCTAAATGTAGCTTTTCCTCTGACTGTACTGGGTAGTGCTCGTTTCTTCGGACCAGAAACTCCCTGAGGCTCTGTAGCCGCAGGCTTGATCCAGCAGTACTGCAGCATAACATAAGGAAGATACAAGCCATCTGTGACAAAATATTTTTTCATAAACTTTGAATGATGACATTAGCTCCAGACACTGACCTCGGGTGACTGTCCATCAGCATTCATTAGTACTTTCTCTATTATTGTTTTAATTAGGACCTTGTCTGTAAAGGAAAAACATTTAGCAAGGACAATGCTTTTTCAGAGATGTTTCTGAACATTATAAAGAAATTTTAAAGTAAGCATTTTACTGATATGAAAACTCTACATACTGGAAAGTTGGTTAGAATGAGTATGCAATGGGGACATAGCTAAATAAAAGTGTAACAATGCGCTAGCTGCGCCTAGAGGCTGTAATGTTTATTACACCCACAATACAGACATGCTGTGAGGAAACAAACAACATACCAATTACTTATCATTTTGACCAAAGTTCTATGCAGTGTGAAAAAAATCTATAAACTGTTATGACTTTGGTTGAGGTAGCTTCTTACCAACTAAGGGGTTATTACGAATATCTAGCACACAAAGAGCAGAATTAGTTTTCAAGGCTTCCAGCAAACGACGAGCTCCTTCATTGGACAGACCACACCTCTGCAGGTCCACAGCTGTTCAACAAGCCACACAAAAGAAACAGAAAACCTGAGCACCTTTCCATCAAAAAGGAAAACAGTAACAACAAAACAATCTGTTGTATTTGTCTTTCTTTCTCACACACCTACTAACCTTTAACCCAGAGGTCCTCGACCAGTTCATGTGCAAGAGCAGCAGCGCCCCGGTCCCCAATCAAAGTGTTACAGTTTAGCGTGATACGCCGGAGACCTCCCATTCCCTCAAACTGTGGCTGTCGATACCTGAGAGACTCTGCCCATGCGGTACCATGCCTCTGCATTCCCTGATGCTGAGAAAAAAACAATACAAAAAATACAAACATGTCTTTTTGGTAATGCAAATCATTTGTTTTTACAAAAGGTTGGAGTTTAAAATAATTAACTGCATGTCACTACAGTTGACAGAGTCCATAACGTTTTAAAAATAGTATGCCAGATAAAGTCTTAAAAAGGCACATATTATACCTTGATGATGTTGGCCATATGCTCTGCCCCTCTCCAGGTGAGATTGCATCCTGTAAAATCCACCATCCTGATGCTTGTAGAATACTTCACACTTTGGCAAATGACTAAAACATGTGAAAATGGCAGTTATAAAGACAACATGCTGACTTATAGTACAATTGTGTGAAGGATTTCTGAAGGAAAAAATTAATACTGTGAATATACATACCTTCTAAGCCCTCATCAGTGATTGGACAGTTAGCCAGCGAAAGGTTTTCCAAGGACACACTTTTTGACAAACCCTGAAATATAATGGCTCATACTTTTTAGTTGTTAGCAAATTCCACTCTTGAACAGAGGAGCTGTTAATCAATACCCAGATTCAGTGTCTCACACATCCAAACATTATGTTTCCTCCTCAAAGACGTTTATTATTTCTATTCACTCACAGCTCAGAAATTGCTTCCAGTAATAGAGAGCGAAGAAAGAAGTGGGGAGCAAATGCAAATCATATGTTTTTTACCTTTGTCATATTGATGAGGTCCCTCTCTCTCAGTGGAAGTCCATTAAGCTGCAGAGTCTTGAGGTTGGGAGAGACAGTCAGACACTCTCTCAGGGCCTTGCACAACTTAAATGTCATGTCCTTAGAGCGAATGGCTGGGATCTTCTTCTTGAAGCTAGACTTATAGTACCTTCTATCTGAAATTTGTGGTGATATGAGTTAATGTTTACATGCAAAATTAATGTCATTCAAGTTTCTATTTGAATTTACCCTGTGCATGTTTCAATAACATAGCTAATAAAAAGGTTATAAAATGTTTCCCCCCTCACTGTTATTTGATGCATCAGGTTTATTTTCTGCCTTACCTGTGTCTCCAGAACCCAGACTAGCTTGGTATGTGCTACTTATTGCAATGTGGTGCAAGTGTTTGTTAATGCAGATAGAGCTGAGAATGGGTGGCCAGTCTGTGAGTTTGACCATGTCTCCATTAAAGTCCAGCATCCCTTTGTCAAGGTTCATCCTCACAGCAGGGAGAGGGACCGAATCCTGCCTGGCACAGGCAAAGTCATAGTATGCCATGAAGTCCTGGGCACCCTGCCGTCGAATCTGAGCACTGTCTTGAACCATCTCTGATCTAGAAACAAAGTTGTTGTTTTTTTTAGTTAATAGAGTAATGAGGTCTTATCCACTACTGTGGAACTGACCGGGAAACAGTCTCTCCATCTCCATCATTTTGTTTTTAGATAATAAATGGTAGCCTCAATCTGAATCTTGATTTCACCCATTTTAAATGTATATTTGCATATAAGGTTAATGTCCGTAGATTATTTAAAGGATAGGTCCACAATTTTCCAAGTCGGTCTTAAAACAATGGTCAGGTGCCCATATGTACATTCAAACAGGTTTTGCTTGCTGTAACCATTTCTCCTGTTCATACTGGCTATTATATCCCTTTCTAATGTACTTCCAATATAAGTGGAGGCCAAAACATTTTTTCAAAAGTTTATCTGAAGCTGAATATGAGACTTCAGCAGTCTGAAGTCTCATATTCATCTGATGACACAGAACGCAATTACGCTCACTGAGTGGCAGAAAGACGAGCAGCAGTGTTATCATACCAACTATTGTTTAAAGACAGACTTGAAAAAGCACAAACCTATTATTTAAGGTAACTATTGGAAGAAACAAAAAGTCACACACACTGTTAATCTCTTGCACCAGCTTTAATTACAGCACTTTGGTCCATTCTGAGTTTTACCTGAATGACTGAGGATCAAAACATCATAAAGATTATAACGTTATTTACAATTGTTTTGGAGTATTTCACAGTAAGAGTTTAACGTTAGATCCGATGGACGTGGTAATATAACATTCTGATGAGCAAAAATTTTGTAGTAAAGACTTGGCCAATCTTTAGCAATTTGCGTCCTAACAGATTCGCTGACATGTTTAGATACAGTAAGTTATACTGCATTTCCAAAGGTTTTTCTGGTCAGATTGTTTGATATCCTTTTATCAAAAATGTCGAGACAGAGCACCTAAAATGGTAGATAGCAGTTATTATATATTGTGATAGCCCTGATATCATAAACAGGTGGCCAGTAGTGAAGGGTTTTGTTTGTAGAGCCAACACATCGCCTGTCACCGTTGGTCAACTAATCAGTCTTTCCACCATAGCTGACCTAACTTCCCATTAACGGGTCGCAGATTTCAGTGCAAACACCTGGACGTCAGCGTTTAACCTTAACGTTACAGTGACTTAAAAGCTAAGAGATAGTTTGGTTGTCTAGCATTAATTACAAACTAAGTTGAAATGTACAGTGTATTAGTTTTTTCCTGCCCTATTTGATGCCTAGTTCAACCAGTGGCGTTAGCAAGCTAAGCTCCTAGTAACCGTCGGTTGTTAAGGAGTAACGGTAACTGTCATGTTTTTAGCTGTATTTTCATGCATTATCAACATTTAATTGAACCGAAGTAATTTAATATACCTTTCACATACAACTGAAGGCTCTATCGTCGTGGCACTGTTCTCTTGCTTTTCCTTGGCCACAGTCTGACAACTTGTGCGGACTGTTTTTGTTGAAGGCGTGAAGGACCGCTCAAAAGTGGCGCTGTTGTGCCAGCAAAGCTTCCTCGCCCATTTTCTCTTCCTCACTGAGGTCAGTGTGAGTCCATGCAGGGCCCTGCTGCCACCTACCGAAGCGGGGGCAGACATGAACTTTTTTTTTGTCTTAGTAGAAAAGGGTTAGGGTTAGGGAATGCAACATACAAACACACACAACACATACGAGATACAAAAGTACATATAGCCTGGGGGACTACAACAAAATAAGAGAAAAATATATTTAAAATAAATATATTTTCACAGAAAGACCTTCAAGCGAGTACAGATATTAAGCACCTTCAGAGCCTTTTTGTTGGAAGAGAAACGAATTGTTCTAAAATAACGTTAAATTTCTTTCTCAAATACTATAAATAGGAATTTTTTGTTTGTAAAATTGCATTTGTGTAAGTTTGCATGTTCTCCCCGTGTCCGCGTGGGTTCTCTCCGGGTGCTCCAGCTTCCTCCCACCACCCAAAGACATGCAGGCTAGGTTAATTGGTGTCTCTAAATTGTCCTTAGGTGTGAATGTGAGTGTGAGTGGTTGTCTGTCTATGTGAGTCCCTGCGATGGACTGGCGACCTGTCCAGGGTGTACCCAGCCTTTCGCCCAATGTCAGCTGGGATAGGCTACAGCCCCCCGTGACCCTGTAGCTACACAGGATAAGTGGTTGACGATGGATGGATGGAATGAAATAATGGTCGCAGTGTTGCTTTTCATTACTGAAAACCCCAAAAAGGACATTCTTCTGAAACCTGGAATCATTCTGACATGCCTTTATTTCATCATGCCTGGATTACTGCAACAGCCTTTTTACTTGTTTAACCCTAAAATCTATTGATCGACTCCAGACAGTCCAAAACTCAGCTGCCAGGCTTTTAACCAGAACAAAGAAATATGACCCCATCGCCCCTGTTTTAGCTTCATTACACTGGCTCCCAGTATGTTTAAAATTTTATTGATTAGCTCTTCATGGCCTCTCGCCTTGTTATATTTCTGACCCCCTCGTCCCATACGCACTGGCACATACATTGAGTTCCTCGGCCAGAGGTCTGTTGTCTGTTCCAGAGTCTCGACTGAAAACTAAAGGAAATAATGCGTTTGCAGTCAGGGCCCCGAGGCTCTGGAGCAGCCTGCCCGAGAAAATCAGGTCGGCTGAGTCAGTGGAGTCGTTTAAGTCCCTTCTTAAAACATACTTTGATTGGTGAGCCTTTCCCGCTTTTATTTGACTTTATTTTATTTTATTTTATTTTATTACATTTATTTTAAACTTTTATTTTAGTCTCTTAAGTGTTTTCTTGCTGTTATTATGTATTTGTTTTTATTTATTGTATTATTTTTACACTTGTTAAAGCACTTTGTAACTTGTTTTTGAAAAGTTCTCTACAAATAAAGATATTATAATATTATTGTAATAAATGTATATACATCCTGCCAAAACTTTTTTACAAAAGTACAGTGCCAAAACAAATGTAATATTGTTTCTATGAGTCTCACAGAAGGTACAGTTAGACACATGAACTCCCTCCTCCCTCATTAATCTAATAGATGGCTTTGAGCATAGGTGTAATTTACACTGGGGACACTGGGGACATTAAAATATAGAAGAAACAAATGCGCACTGTCCACAAAAAGTAACTTAAGCTAAAAAAACTAAACAAAAAACAAGCTACTAATTATGTAGGAATCCAAGGTAGGCCTACCTGTGTATAGTATTTCCATTTTATGTAAGTTTATGCATTTCAGAGGTACATAGTACTCCTTTCACACAAGTAAGTGGACAGTTACCTATAAATGTCCAGCGTCCTATGTGCCACACTAGCATGCTATATTGCCATGGAATCAGTCTTTAGAAGTATCCCATTGCAATCTGAAGTGTTGAACATGTGCAAGTTTTGACCTGCTGGTGGAGCTATAGAAAAAGTCAGCAGTCACTGCTGTATTGTGCTGATTAAACAGTATATAAAGTATAGTGAAAATGAGCCCAAACTTAAATAACTACAGCTGTAAAATGCAACATACACATTAAAAAAACACAACATACAAAACATAGGTCTACTAAATAATAAAACACAGACAGTGACCATTTTTTGCATAATGAGGTTTTTTTTTATTTATTTTTTTAACTTTTGCTGGTAATACTTAAATACATTTATTTATGTAAAGTTTTGAATGCAAGGCTTTTACTTGAAGTGGAGTATTTTCAGTGTGGTATTGCTACTTTTACATAGGCTAAGTATAACATCTGAATACTTCTTCCACCCATGTGTGTGACAATGCCAGAAGACACATCTATGTATTTTTGGATGAAAAGAAAGTGTACAATAGATTTTAAATGAACAACCCTTTTTCATTTAAACAGTATATGCATTAGTTAGAATGATTTGATTGAGACACATAGTATTTTATATGAAAGAAAAAAAGAAAAAAACTGTAGTCTTAATCTTTGGGGCAAGCATAGTTTATATCATTGTTAAACTTTGAGTAAATAATATCTTGATGATATGGTATTATTATTCTACATCATCATTATTTATAGTATCTATGTACTACATGCACTACTGGACCTGGAATCAGAATTTCTGCACATATATTTGCACAATTTTCTACACAATGCACAATTCATGTATTGTGTATATGTGCTGCCTCTGCCTTTTCTTGTGCTGATGTGATGTGTCAATTTCCACCCATGAGATCATAAAAGCCTATATGATCTTGTCTGTTGTCTAAATTAATAAATCTGAACAAACGGCCATCATACAACAAAAGCAATTTACAGAGTTTGGTTTCATGTGATAAAATTAGATTGGAACACATTGTTGCTTTTAACCTCAGTTTGATCATATTAAATGAGACTCATTAGGCTGGAAATATGCTTAATTCTATTGCATTAATGATTTCAACCACATCATCAGTCTTAATGATCAATTCCGTAATTATTTGGTTGAGAAGCTGTACAGTACAGATACAAATCAATAGAGTCATCCAAATTGTGAAACATGTTATGACACAGAAACATTTACATCATGTTGTCATGAATGTTAAAATCATTCGTTAATTTTTTTAAATGAGCATCACTCCATACTCCACTTGACAATCCAGTAAAATCGGCTCCAACAGAGTCCTCTATTTTTTTCTTATTTTTTTCAACAGAGTCCTCGCGGTGGTCTGGACTGGGCGGATGTCGTCGTCTATCTTCTCGTCTTTCCTTTGAGTCTTAAACGCATCACGACAACGCCCTCTCTCTCGGTTTAGTCGAAGCCCATTGGTCAGTGCAAGCGTCAATCAAACGCATTGGCTCGCTCTATTCCAGTAATCCCAACTTTAGGATACATTGGGAATGGTGTAACCATTACTGTCTGGGACAGGTTATTTAAGAAGCCGGATTATTGTACATATAACCGAAACACAACTGAAAAGGATATCTTCCTAAATCGAAGGTAATTTTGGTGTTATTTGTGAACTCATAATAACATTTAATGTTAGTTCGTAGATGGCAGCTAACAGTTAAAGCTAGCAGCAGTGTTTTTCCAAACATCAGTGGCCTTTCTGCGTGTGTGTGGTGGGGTGCTGGCTCGCTAAGTGAATTCAAAATGACCTTTATAACTCAGTTTGTCCAATTTAAGTACACTAGTGCCCTTGATGAAATGTTGTTAAAAATGATAACTAACGTTACATTTAACGTTGTAAGGAAACCACCGTCTGTCTGACTTTTAACGGTAATTTATGTTACCCATCATGTTGTCCAGCTGCTAACTAATGCTAATGATGCAAACCGTCACGAGATGATGCAGTTTGGGATACCTATGTATTAGCCACTTTTCCTGGAGGAGAAGAATCAGAGTCAAACAATTTCATTACACATGGATCTTTACTAGGTGTTGAGTGAGCAGCCAAATAATAATAATAATAATAATAATAATAATAATAATAATAATAACAATATTGTGTAGTTGGGGCCCCAGAGGTGTGATGTACACTATGATAATGTATTTTCGTCGTCATGGTTGTTTTGCTCACAGATTGAAAAATCAGATTAACAGATTACCCAGCCAATGTGCTACACTATGGATCCCACAACTTGTTCTCAAAAAGATAAGGACCATCAGTTTTAAACTAGTGAAGCTACCCTGAAAAAATAAAGGTTAGAAAAAAACTAGGCTATATTGTGATGCTCAAATATGGTCTGCAAGCACAAAAGAAGAGTTGTTGTCTCTCTGCAAACAGAAAACTGGGTGGGTATATTATCTCATGATATATACATAAGATTTAGATCATGTAATAAGATGAAGAAGCCTACTCAGCAGATTGCTACTTTTACAGGTGACAGCACATTGTAATTATTATAATTTTTTTCATGAGATGATTTCAGCCCTATAACACTTTAAAAAAAAAAAAGAATAAAGGTGCTTCTAAAGGAGATGGTTAAAGTGGATCAGCTATCATCCCATCAGTATGTTACAGTGATATTGTCTGCACCTGCATAGGGGAGACAAATGCTGCCTGTTAGTACATTGTAAACATTTACATGTATTTGCTTGGTCATCTACAGTATGGGTATTACCCTTGATACTTTTACCACTTCTCCCTCCCCTGGTGCAGTCTTCCCCTTCAGTTTTCAGCAATAAGGAACAGGAGTTGTTTGTGCTGTATCGTGTTCCTAATGTCATGATGGAATAAACGTGTTGTAGTCCTATATGAGGGTGCATTGTAAAACAGTTGGTTAGTTTTTCTAGCATGATTCAAGACTAGAAACACTGAACATTACTCACCATAACTGGATGAATGTAAGGCGTCTTCTTGTACCTGGCAGGACAATAGCGGCCCTGTTTGTGTTTTTTTTTTAACACCAGTCACTTGGCTGTGTTTATGCTAAAAAAGATCAGACTAGTTTGTCTTTTGGGTGAGGTGGTTGGGCTGGCATGCTTTTGGTGCTCAGTGTATGTTTTTAATTGTCTAAAGCCAGTCATTTAGAAGCAAACATCTAAAAGCAAATTGTGTATTTTTAAAGTGACTTTTTCCCCCACTTCCTGTTGCTTTAGATTTACATTTACATTCATAAAGGATTACAGGGAAAAGGGAAGGAAGGAAACGGCGTTTGGTTGAGTTCCAAAAGCTACACACGCACAGAGAACTGAATGTCCCTTCTCCACTGAGGTCAGAGCACCGACATTTCACACTGACACAATCATCTGTTAACTCTCTCTGGTTTTCACTTATTCTCTCAGTAGCATCCGGTCTTCCTCTTGTCCCATTCAAAGGTCAGGCATAATTAGCAGCAAACTAAGCTCGTGTTTCAAAATGCCACCACACTTATAGTATACTAGAGGCCCTCTGTGCTTATTTCTTTGGTTCTGGTGGTTGTCGTATGACAGCGTAATGACAGTGTTGCTGAGTGTAGGCCGAGAACAAGTCTTGCCTGGGTTTGGCTTCAGCTTCCATCCTACATACTTTTAGTAAAGACAATGCTATCAGATGTTATGATCTTTCTTTTCTTTTCTTTTCTTTTTTAATGTAGTTGCGATAGTAAGGTGTTTTTAAGGGTGGTGGCTGTGTATGCAAATGTATAAAGATAAAAAAAACTCTTAGGTCATATCTACTACTGCCTGGGGCAAAATACATATTGACTAAACACAATCTGATGTCTGTTGTGTGATGAAACTTTAAGTTTGTTGTAGTGTTTTCCATGAGTAAGTTTTTTTTGTTTTGTTTTTTCTCCAAGCAGTGTAGTGTGTAGTAATTTTGGCTTTGGCTCTTGTTCATTTTTATTTTTATCCTGGTTTTGGTTCAAGCAGGGATGTCATTCCACTTTATCATTCAGGATGTCTTTTAGACTGAAACTAGTGCTGAAACAGTTGATAGGTCAATCAGTAGATTGACTAAATATTAATCAGTGACTTTTTTTTGTCACCATTGAAACATCATTTATCATATATAAATATCAAACCTTTGAGACAAGACAAAACAAATAAAATGGAAACCTGTAGTGGCCATTTGTTATTATTCTTTATGACATTTTACCCAAAATAATTTGATTTAACAAAAATGAATCTATAAATGATGTGATAGCAAACCAGGGCAATGTTAGCTGAAACATAAAATGGTCATTATGTGAAGTAAAGTAACCCAGCCAACACACATACACACTTACTGAAAGAAAACACACATCATTTTGCATGTGCCAGTAACTGTGGATATATTCAGATTTCACAGAAATAGTAAACTAGGGACAAACAAGGCCTTTTGAGTGAATTTGGAATCTGAAAAATGATTTGCATCAGAGGGTAGTAAAGTCCTGCACAGTGTATTTTTCATGGGAGTATACCTGAACAATTTCAGTGGCTTACTTCAAAGGGCTGCCTGACATGGCTGAATAGTCAAACAGAATGGTGGCAAAGTCCATGTGGAGAGAGGAGGCAAAATCCAAATCATGATGTTGTTCTTTTTAGGTGAGTCTGTTCTTTCCTAAAATAGGAGTACAGCAGGCATACAGATGAGGTTTAGGCTTGGTTTTATAAGCAGCAACACTACCCATGTAGATTGTGGTCATATTCATTACTGCTGCAAGGACAATGACCAGTGCCCAGCAGAGAAGTATTGATTTGTGTGTTGGTGTACATTTGCGGCTATCAGTTTCTTGGCTAGATTTCCCAGAATCTACTGTTTTTTCCCGACTTCCCATCAGTGCACTATGTTTGTTTCAGGTCTCAGGTGGTTGTAGGATATATTGAAGTTGAAAAAAAATACTTTAGGATTCAGGACCTCTAAATCAAATAACTGCTCTTTTTATGTTACTGGCTCAACCATTTGGGTGCATGCACATACGTGTGAAACGTTGACTCCGAACAGCTGTATTTATGTTGAGCCATGCCTCCACATTTCATCTGGAGGTGATGCTTTTTAAACTAGGGACACACTAGAAGCCTTTTAAAATCACTTGTGTTAAGAAGTGTTCAAACTGATGAAATAACATTACATATAAGGATTGTAGTGATCTTTTTTGGCTTCAGAAATTACTGCTGTGTAGAGACTCTGCAGTATTTACATTGTATTAATTTAGCAGCAGCCCACCAGTTGTTCTACTGCCATAAAAATTCACAATAATATCTGTTGTTGTGCTTGTACAAAACAAACAACTGGAGTTTATATGTAGGCTTCATGTCTGAATAGGAGCTCACTTAAAACAAGATGTGAAACCACTTAAGAAGCCAGCAGGAAAAGCACATCCAAGATTTGAAATTCCTCTCTTACTCTTGCACCTTTCTAGTCTTTTCGACCACTCAAAACACTTTTACACTACATCTGCATTCACCATTCACACACAGAGCCTAAGTGCTCAAACAGAAACTATCTCATTCATGCACTGGTGGAACAATCGCCAGGGGCAATTAGGGGTTCAGTATCTTGCCCAAGGACACTTCGACATGCAGCCTGGAGGAGCCGGGGATTGAACCGCCAACCTTAACGGGCAACCCGCTCTATTTCCTGAACCACAGCCCGGTAAACAGTAAAGAAATGCACAATAAATAGATAGTACGTAATAAAAATAAATGCATAAAATATAGACCTGGTAAATATAAGTTAGCCAAACACTGGTCTAAACAGGGGTGTTTTTCCTGCCTTTGGAAGTAATCCACAGAATTAGCAGACCGTTAAGGGTGCCGGGCAGAGTAGTCCAGAGTTTGGGTGCTGTTGCCTCTAAAGCTTGATCACCACAGGGCCTAAAGCCTGACCTTGTGGCAACGGTCTGGGTTACCTGCAGAAGATCAAAAGGCAGATATGCTAAGACATGATAAGTGTATCACAGAAGTTGATGTGAGATGAAATGTATGCGTGTACAAGCATCTCTACAGATCTCAGTTCACTAATATTTCTTATTTGGACAAGATGTGTTTTGTTAAAATGTTCACACTTCACTGGTCTTTTTAATGTATTAAAAGGTTTTTGAAACGTCCCCTGGAATATTTTTTTAATCTGACCTACACAGGAGCTTTATTATTTACAGAACACTCTTGTTTTTATCAATGATTGACTGGGTCTAGATGAAAATGAAACTAAACTAAGTGCGACTTGGAATGAAACCTCAAGCAGGCAGTTGGATAAACAAGCTGAAAAGCTGCTCCTGTCCTCCTTCCCCGTAATGTAAGCTTTCTCTTTGGAATCGGTGTGTGTTTGTTTGTGTAGCTTCATGTGAAGTGCCATCATGGGCTGCAAGTCTTTGGCATATGTAGCAGCTTGTTTTGCCCCGTTCACTCTGAAAGGAAAACAACTGTAAATCATCCACCATGGTCTTTAAAAAACATTTCCAGAAATTGGGAGCAATGTTGTGTTTTATTATTGCATTGTCATTTTTAGGCAGGTTAGTATTTGACTCTCTTATAAAGTTACCTGTAATGGATTTTGCATGTGTGTTTGTGTATGCCTGTGTTGATTTTTTTACATGTTGTTGCAGTAATGTGCTTGGCCAAGAGCATTGTTTAATCAAGCTACCAATCTGTCTGAGGCCTGCCCCAGCCTGTCTCAAGGGAAACCAGACAGACTGCACCAAGTATCTATGACAGTTAAACACACAAATAACAGAGAATTAACTACACAAACGTGCACGTGCAGGCTCATTAAGGCCGAGACTCATATTAAAGTTATTGCAACATCTCCTTTTGTGTTTTAATCAGGCATGATGCTTTTGTTGTTCTGGTTTTAGAGAATCACGTAATGCACAGGCTAAGCTTTGACCTTGTATTCCCTATGTAGATGTTTTTGCAGTAACCTGTTTTTTTCAGTATGTCCAGCTGAAACCATTTGTATGCCCATTGTTACATTTCTTTTTGCACTATTACTAATATGATTTTGTTAAATCCATCTGTATGCAAGTATTGCATTGCAAGTATTTGACTACTGAAGTAATAAGGGCTTAAACTAACGATAATTTTCATTAGAGATTAATCTGCTGATTATTTTCTGGTTTCATCAAGTAATCATTTGGTCTTTAAAACTTCAGAAAATGGTCAGACCAACAGTCCAAAAAAGATAAAAGGTTTATTATCAAACATGATAAAGAAAAGCAGGAAATCCTCACAATTACGATGCTGAAGACAGCGTTTGGCATTTTTGCTACAAAATGTAATTATCAAAATAGCTGCTGATACATTTGTTTCATCTCTGTTCTTAATCTTGTTAACTTGCTGTAAATGTTTCAGTGAACAGTACTGTCACTTATCACTTGTTTATTCCATAACATCGCTGTAGTCACCAAGTATGCAGTTGTAGCGGACAGCCAGCGAGCAAGTTGTGACAGCGCAGCTTTCTGGCTAAAGGTGCCTGTGGAAGGAGGTGTGTAGATACTAGAAATGGAAACATTGCTACCTTCAAATTCACTTGTATCTTATTTGCTCCCAGCTGCCCTGAAATTGGTGTGTTTGAGCAAAGGTTTGAGTCTGAGGGTCTGTCATGCATGCAGTACAAATGAAAGCTCCTGTGTACTTGGAAGGTGGCTGGTAGTTGATAGTTTGGGAAGTGTGCTATTCATTTCTGAAGTAATGTTTCTCTTGCTTTGATGTTTCACAGCACAGTGTAACTTTACGCATTTGGATGTATATATCTGATTTAAATAATACTGAAAATGAAATGATGCTGAAAGTAGAAGTTAAATGTGCTTGAACGTGTAACAGTAGGTAAGGCATGTTTATTTGTACAGTACCAAATAAGTTCCAAGTGTGGAGACCTCCAGCTGTCAGTGTTCTTTGTCCCCAGCTTTACTGTCTCTGTCTACCTGATCACCATCTGGCTATTCACAATACTAGCCTTCAACATTTGAGAAGAGGAGAGGTGAATTGGATAAGCAACACATGCAAGCTTTATATATATATAACAGCATTCTCTGACTCGTGTGTTTCCACATCTTGCCTGAAAGCAGCCACCTGATAGATGTGTTTTCTTGTGTTAATGTAAAATGTGGCTTTTTTCCAGGCAGTGGTACATCTGGTTACATTCATACAACCTACACAGTTGGCAGGGAATCATTGCAGATATTCAAAACTGTGCGACAGATTGTAGCTCCTCCCCCAGAACTGACAAGAGCAAACTAACCAAATCTCCAGAAACATTTTAGGACATTTCTGTGCATGCCAGAATATTCCATGAATAAGGGCATCATGTTGGTATGACCACCACTTTAGTTTAACTGCTCTCAGCCTGACACCACCTTGATAGTATAAATAGCACTGTGTGTTGACATTCAGAGAGTTTCATTTAAACAAAATAGGTTTTCCAGTTAGCTGACAAATCTTTGCTTTCTCCGCATGAATTTGGTTGAATTTCCTCGTAGCTTAGGTGTTACCTTTTTTCTTTTTTAAAATAATGTTTGTGTTTTAGCAGATCTCTACATTTACCATTGTTTTCTCTTCTGCTGTCTTTCCCCACAGGACAGCCTCTCTCTGTGTCTTGCCTCTCAGGATGTCTAGCATGGTGTTACTGTAGTGAAGGGTCCGCCACCTTAGCATTAGTAGACAGTAACTCATTCAGCTGATCACCATGCCTTGCTTGGTCAGTCCCAGCTCAAAGCCCAACTGGAGCCCTGTCTGGCTCATCTGTGTTCTCCTGGGCCTCTCATCTATACACATTCTTGCTAAAGATGGTAAGATGGTAACTACATTATACCTGTGACATTCTGAGTCATGGCCAAAAATATGGGCACCACTGCATGTTTGTCACATAATGCACTGCTTCTCCTAGAATTTTGTTGCCATTACAAATGCTTTGGTATTCTCATGCTTATTTATTTTGTTTGCATTGGAACAACACAAAAAAAGCAGAGAAAAAAAACACACATCTGAAACATTCCACACAGAACTCCAAAAATGGACAAAATGATTGGCACCCTCAACTTAATGTTTAGTAGCACACCCTTTTACATAACTGAAATCAGTCGCCTCGTGTAACCATCACTGAGTTTCTTACACCCCTGTGCTGGAATTTTGGACCACTCTTCTTTTGCCAACTGCTCCAGGTCTTTGAGATTTGATGGGTTCCTTCTCCCAACTACTTGGTGAGATCTCTCCACAGGTGCTCTGGGATTTAGATCTGGTCTTATTGCTGGCCACTTATGAACTCTCCAGTGCTTTGGGGTGCTTTTTGAAGTATGCTTGGGTCCTTGTCCTGCTGTAAGATGACTTTCTTTATCCACGAACAACCCTTCGTTGCAATCTTTCATCAATTTTTTTGCGCACAGTGACACAGAAACATTAAGATGTCTGGAGATGAACTTGTAGCCTTAAGATTGTCCATGCTTTTCCAAACTTTTGGTTCTTGAATTCTCAGACAACTCTTTTCTCTTCTTTCTTTTGTCCATTCATAGTGTGGTATACACAGACACACAACTCAGAGGTTCAGTTAACCTTTCTCCATTTTAACTGGTTATAATTGTGATTTCAATATTTCCAGCACATGTGAATTGCTACAGGTGAGTTTATTTACAAATTAAAGGAGCATCACATGCTTGAAACAATTAATTCTGAAGATGGTGGAAAGGTGCCAAACTTTTGGTCCAGTCCATTTTTGGAGTTCTTTGTGCAATGTCTCAGATTTGGCTTTTTTTGTGTTATTCCAATGCAAACAAAAAAAGAAACATGAGAATGCCAATGCATTTGTAAATGTGACAATAGCTGATTGAACAGCTGATCTTTGCTGATTTAAACTTGTGTTGAGTCTGTTTATTAATCACGTCCCAACCGCTTTTTTCTCCAGTGCCTTCTGTACCCCAGCAGGTGAGCCTGTCAGCCAACATGCTTACACAGCAACTATCCATATCCTGGCTGGGAGGAGCGGCCACAACCTTTGACCTCATAATTCTAAGAACTGAACTCAATGAAACTGTCTTTTACGTAAGAACATTTATTTTTTTTGTTAATTTGTTATTAACAAATTTATATTACAAGTTTGGTACATTCTCACGTGAAAGGAGCCTACAGTGTAGCCCGGCCGTTTTTTGAGTCTGATATTTGAGAGCTTAAAAAATCTGATAATTATATACTGGCCAATATTTGTTTTTTGTTTTTTAAACATAAACTCGCTGGTGGGCAAACTATAGAAGGGTGATGCTGCTTCAAAACATATCTTTGGCATCTCTGTCAGATTTCTGCACTCTAAATTCTTGTCATTTATTGGCTGATACAGATATATATGTGCAATGAGCTAATTATTGGCCATTTTCTCAGACTCTAAAAGCAGCTTTCGAAGCCATATTTGGTTAATTTGCCTCTGCAGCACATTATATAATAATTCAGAAGAGTTGGTTTGTTTTCCTGCTTGAACTATGACTGTCATCACCAGCAGTCATCTACCAGCTTCATGTTGTGCTGGTTCATTCCCTCACTGTGTTTTGTGTATTACCTGTAGGAGACAGTGTCTGTGGCAGTGAATCAGGTGAGTGGTCAGCACCAGTGGAACTGGACCTCAGTTGAACCACTGGAGTGTACCTCGCTGTCGATCAGAATCCGCTCAAGAGATGGACAGGCGACAAGTGAATGGAGCAACACTGAGATTCTTCAAGGTCAGACGGGCAGTAATTACACACATAAATACTGCTTTGACTGACTTGTCAATTTGGGATTAACGTACTGCTTAGTTCAGTGGCAGTGAAGGCCATTTCTTATTCAAATTCTTTTTCTCTCTAGAATCTCACTCTTAAGCCAAACAAATCACTTTCCTTTGTGCCTGAATATAGATCTCTATTTATATCTCCCTCTCGCCTTCCTTCCTTCCTTCATTTGAAAATTTTAAACACTGCTCTTTTCATTCTCCCTCACTCCTTTTCAGGAAACGATCTCCCCAGCAATGAGAAATTCCAAATGTACCCCCAGGACAGAGTTGCACCTGTGGGGGCCAACACCACCTTCTGTTGCATTGTAGAAGAGGGGAAGTTCTTTGGAACCATCACCTATGGCACCATAGCAATGAACACAACACGACTGAGTAGGCGAACTTACGCCACTACAGCAGTTAATCAGGGACCAACCAACAGTACGGGAACCAACGTCTTCTGTCAGAACAACCTGAAGACAGGCATGACTGGAACAGTGGTGTTTGTTGGATGTAAGAAGAATGGCTAAGAACTGTGTGATTTGTTGTCATGCCTCAGATTGGTTGGAGTGGCAGAGAGAGAGAGAATTCACATAAAGTAAATAGGTGATTTAAAATGAAGAAATGATAGATGTCAGTGTAAATGCAGTTATACAGCCTGTGAAATGGTTTTATATAAGAGTTTATCTGAAGAGATTATTCTTCCAACTTGTCTGTTGGTGGTAAAGATGACTATGTGAAGTGTCTTTCTCTCTTTTAGATAAATCTAGGTAATTATTTATATCTATGTTTATTCATTTAAATACAATTAAGCAAGTAACTAAGTTTCTACTTGTCCCCTTCCCCAGATCCTCCACTGCCCAGTGATTTTGTGTGTGAGACTCGTGACTTAATCTCAGCTGTGTGCCAGTGGAACCCAGGACGAGACACACATTTGTATGGCAAACGAAGAACACGCTACTCGCTGAATAACAGGTACCAGAGCTGCACTCGCAAAAAACAATAAGTTACTTTTAAAATTAGCCAAACCTCAGCTGCCCTCACATGTTTACGGAAAAAAACGGCAAGCAACCCAACCTGTAACCTGATACTTTGTCGAAACTGTATGCCGCGGGTTTGGTAGCAGAACTACACACACTGACTCATTCACAAAAAGAAGACTACAGATTCGAGAGTAGGACACAAGCTCAACACATTTGTGACACTTCTAAGATCATTTTATTAATAAATCACTATCAGGAAAAATATTTTATAGTAGGGCAGCTTTTAGTATTCATGCTTAAATCATATACGTGCTATCACAAAATCGTTTGGTTGGTCGGCTTTGTTTTCATATCACAAAGCAACTGTACCATAGTTAGTTGGAACCAGACTAATCTTATCAGGTGGTCTCGGTATGGTTATGCAGTCAACACCAACGAACCAACAAATGGGCAAATGCCAACCAAACCCAACAAGTTAAGTGGAAATCACCATAAGATTTTATCAGTTATTGACACGGTGAAAAAAAATCCTACAAAATCAAACATTGGTATCTGTATCTGACTTGCATCCAAAAGCATAACACAGTGTGTTGGAAATCTCAGTGGATAGGGGTGGCAGTGATGCTTTTTTTTGGCCAGATTCACAGCAGTTTAGGGACAGACCAGGATGTGATACAATGTCACTTTGTTTTTGACTGAATATCCTTGAATTATTTATGAATGTTCCCATTCCCTTTCTGTTGTTTTCTGCCCAGAAAAAAATCAACCAAGAGAAAATCACAAGAAGTGTAAAGCACTTAGACTAAGTAACCCCTTGCTGCTTCTTTGCATCCATTTAATATTGATAGTGGATTGGCTGTCTGCCAGACCTTTTACAGGAATTGGCTGAAGGCTGACCAGAAGAGAAGTTACATTATGAATGTGTTAAACTGTAGTTTAGATTGAGTATCTAAAGTGATCGTATTTTATTGTAATTTAATTTGGTTGTTTTGATTTATGCGCTGTTAGCAAATCCACTGTTTATTTTTAATCTGTTATGTTTGTGTTGTAGGACCTGTGCTAGTGGCAGCCTGCTGCAGCAGAACGAGTGTAGTGTGGACCAGTGGGAGGGTAACTGGAAATTGGTAGCTGTGAATCATCTTGGCCAGTATAGCCTCACTGACTCTGCTGAACTGAGTCACAGAGGTAGGTGTATTTGCCCTTACCTTATGAAAATCAATTGATTGATACAGAAGAATTCTTATAAAGTTGATTGTTGAAAGTTGTAAAAAAAAATTCTAAATACTATACTATATTTTAATTAATTAATTTTTTTTTACCCTTCCAGTCCATCCGTTAGCACCAGCTCACCTGACCTCTGTTGTCAATGAATGGAATGCCACTCTGCAGTGGCGGTGGACGTACAAGGGCTATTCCTCCCTGGCTCTTGACTGCCAGGTAGAGCTTACCTCTGAGGGGTACAAAACAAGGGTGAGTTGTCTGTGTGTGTTGCATGTTTTTATATCCCGATGGGGACTTTAACTTTAGGTTAATTAATGTTAAGGTTAAGAATGCAGTTGTGATGGTTAGGGTAAGGGGCTAGGGAATGTATTATGTCAATGAGATGTCCCCAAGGGGTATAGAGGAACAAAGTGTGTGTGTGTGTGTGTGTGTGTGTGTGTGTGTGTGTGTCAGGGGAAGACCACTTGTTTTGCTCTGTCTGTTTCAATGTACAGAACCTTTTTTTTCTGTCCATCTTTAATAGTCCTGGTTCTGTATATGTAGTACTACAGTCAGACAATACCACTTCCATTCTTTCACTACATTTCCATTACGACATACCTCATTAGTTTCAACAAATGCAAGTTTGTATCTGCATGTTATCTCCATTATTGTGACATTTGATATACCAAACAGTAATGAAGTCTAATTCATGTGTCCAGCGTACCTTCTCTGGTGTGGGTCTGCAGTCGGTGGTTCTATCAGACCTGTATCCTGATGAGGATTACAGTGTTCGAGTCCGCTGCGGTGCTCAGCAGAACCACTGGAAGTGGGGAACCTGGAGCGATTCATTTTCCTTCAGAACCAACACTTATGGTAAGAGGTATATTTGTGGTATCTCTTTATTTTAGCAGAGGTTTCAGTGATTTAGGGCTGCAAGTAATTTAACTTTTTTATTACTGATTTATGTATTTTTTTAGTGTTTAGAAAAGCATAAATAATCAATTTATTATAAATAGTTGACAACCATTGTTGTCGATTAACTTTCTGCAGATGGACCAATTGTTTCAGCCGTAATATAAATCGACATCAGTCAAGTGTGCTACCAGCATGCTCAGAGCAGTTCATAATGACTTAATCTTAAATCTTACTAATTGCTCTGAAGTATAACTAAATGTTTCTTACTTATAAATTGTGATAACTTGTCAGTAACAAAAGACAGTAGACATTTTTTTACTGTAAAGCCCTTCTGTGAAGTCAGTGTGTCCATTAAAAGCCAGTCAACATTTCTTTAAATATGTCCTTTTTTTATTTTTAGTAGTCATCTTCTTTTTGCTCTGTTTATTTCAGCAGTAGAAATGTCACTTAGTTTTTATTATGAAACAGCAGCAGTAGTGCCATTTTTCTTTTTCATTTGTATTTTTTTTTGTCTTCTCAGTTCCAGATTCTCCTGATGTGTGGATGTGGATGAACAGAGACAACACTGGGCAGGTCGTTTGGAAGGTAATTTTAGTTTTTTCATCTTTGAAATAAATTGTTTTAGATTTAGATTGCAGTTGTTATTTTTTACTGTGACAAGCATAGATTTACATCATTATCAAGTAAACTACAATCAGATGATGAGCAAGTGCATTGCCTGTCTGGGTTCTTCTGCTTAAGTCCTCATTTATCCTTTGTGTCTGTGTTGTTTCTTCCTTCTTCCTCCCTTTACTCTCATTCTCCATTTTGGCATAAAGAAGCTTGACGTGTTGTGCATCATGAATATCTGACATTGTATATAAATAGTGATTTAAAATACGCTTTTTCTCTCTCCACCATTTCACTTGATTTCTTCTAGCTTCTGACTCGGAGACAGAGGCATGGTCAGATCACAGGGTACGAAGTTACTTTGTGGAGCCCTGAAGAAAATCTACAACACACTGAAACCTTTTCACCGGATACTTCTGTTGCTCCAATCAACCTCACTCAATTTGCTACCTTCAGCAGTGACAAGGTCATAGCAACCGTCATTGCAAAGAATGCTGATGGGGTGTCTCAGCCTGCAAGTGTACTTTTACCTCTACGTTTGACAGGTATGTGGAAATGGAGGGGAGAGTGTGTTTGGAAGGGTTTAGCAAATAAGAAGCAAGTAATAAGCCAAAAGGTGATTGGTTTTATTTATTCTCAAAGGCACAAGTTTAGAGATATGTTTAGTCACGTTTATAGGTATGTAGGGCAACTGGGTGATGGGTTTATTTGGTTCCAACAGTCATGAAACACAGTCAGTTAGTTATAAAAGGAGAATATGAGGACATGCGGTTTTTATATTCCTTTATGCATATTTTCTTCTTTCCAGACGTGGAACCCCTAGCTGTGTCCAGGGCATATTATACGGACAGCGGTTTCCCTCTGTTCTGGCAGAGTGATGCCAACGCGACATGTGGTTATGTGGTAGAATGGCATGATGCCTCCTGCACGTGGGACTGCGCTGTAGAGTGGATCAAGGTGGCTGCTGGAAACACTAATGTCTCCATTGAGTCAGGTATGCCAGCCTTGATGCTGCCTTTAAAAAGACATCAACCAAGTTTGTAAAAAAACAGCACATTGTTTTCAGCATATTTCAAATATTGTATGTATTTCAGCATTCAGCACAGGGTAAAAATGTCACTATCTTTGTCCCTCCCACCATTCTTGAAGAGTCTTTAATAATTTATATTCCCAAACCCATATACTCAACCAAAATCTTGTCTCTAGTATCTGCCAATAAGGGGCTGTCAAATTTGAAATTATACTGTATAATACATAATAATCTCTTTCTTTCAGCAAACTTCCAGCCAGGTGTGAGGTACACCTTTTCCCTGTACAGCTGCTCCTCGGAGGCCCCAGAGCTGCTGCAGCGCTGGCAGGGATATACGCAGGAGCTTGGTAAGGATAGCACCGTGTATGGAAAGCTGGTCCTTTTAGAAGAAACAATGATACTCTGCATTTCAATTGCTGACTCTTTAAGTACTCCTTCTCTCTGTTATGTCTCCCATCCTTTTCTTCCGTTTTCTTTCCTCCCTCCCCTCCGGCTTCCACAGTCCCTTCCAGTTCTGTCCAGCTGTCAACCAGACAGCAGGACAGGACTGATATTGTCCTTACCTGGGGAGAGATCCCGCTGGCCAACAGAAGAGGCTTCCTCCTGGGCTACAACATTTACATCAGTAATGGCTCCCATCTCACACTTCTAGGTAAATGTTACAATGTGAAGTGTAAACAATACAGCTGTTGTAAAACATGTATAATTAATGTTATTACAATATGCATCAAAATATGTTGTTGAAAGTGCATTTTTTTTTTAACTCACTTTCCTCCTCATTGCTTCTCTCTATTTCTCCTTCTTTTCTTTCCTTCCTGTGCCTCTCTCCCTTTTTGTTTTTCACCCTGTTCTTTGAATAGCCAGTCTGTCAGACCTAGAAAGCAGGACCTACACAGTAAAAGGTTTCTCCTATAAGGACTCCTATAAATTTATTGTCAAGGCCTACACCTCAGCC
Organism: Micropterus dolomieu; assembly: GCF_021292245.1. Taxonomy (NCBI): domain Eukaryota; kingdom Metazoa; phylum Chordata; class Actinopteri; order Centrarchiformes; family Centrarchidae; genus Micropterus; species Micropterus dolomieu. Next base: position 16,808,820 of record NC_060170.1, on the reverse strand, counting down.
GGCGAGGACACAGGCGGCACTTCCTCCATAACGCTGAAGCCATACAGTATGTGAATGTATAGTTATATCTGTATAGCTGTGACTGGAAATTAACATTTGTGTTTATTCTACAATTTTTACTATTCTTATTATTTGAGGCTACAAAAGATGCTCTTGTACAGTATTATTTTAAATGCTCACAGGTAGCCATTTGAGTTCAGTTTACAGAGTGATTTATACTCAAAAGTAGGAAACAACAATCCCCTTACTTAAAGTCTAATATTTCTACTGTCTTGTGCTGACAGCTGATTGGCTGATCCTGGAAATCTTGACTTCTCTGGGAATCACAACCTTATTCCTCTCCATTATGACCTTCATTTGCTACAAGAAAAGGAAATGGTGAGCCTGTTATGCTCCTATCTTGTATTTCTCTCCTGTTTGTGTGTGTTCCATAAATAGTGTACACAAAGCAACATTTGTAAAGATATCTACCACATTGCTGAAAACCCTGAATAAGCAGCAGCTTATTTTCTAAACTGTATCGAAGAGGAGCTATTATTTTAATTTGTATAGGCTTTTGATGACAATGTATGTTACATTTTGCTTTGTCACCAGGGTGAAAAAGGCGTTCTATCCAGACATACCTGAGCCTAAGCTGCCCGGTGATTGGTCCAGGACACAGGTACGGTATCAGCCTAATCCGGTCTGATCCTCACGACTTAAGTCTTTGTGTGGTAATTCCATATATAGAACTAACTAGTTTTGTGGGTTTAAAAAAAAAAGAGAAGCCAATGAGGCAATTTCCTCCCCCTAAACTGACTCACTAAAGTTTTTAATGACTCTGTCTGTCTTATAGGGGCCGTTGGATTTGAAGCCGTCTCCCCACAGTATGGTCCACGTTGTAGAAAAGCCTGATTGGGATTCTAATAAAGAAGCGCTTGTCGTCATTCCTGAAGAAGATGAGGATGACGAACGGCAGGGGACAGGAGACGAGCCAGTTGACACAGATGAGCCAACGTCTTTACGCTACTACAACCAAGTGGTAGATGAGCGGCCCATAAGACCGTTTTTCCCAGACTCCTCTGCTTCCTCTGCATCTTCTTTGGATTCGGCACGCACCGATGTGACGTACACAGGGATTCAGACCTCTGGGTCTTCTTTGGTCTTCCAGCTGGATCCACAGGGCTCCTCTGAGGGCCTCCAACCTCAGGCTGATCTGTCTGTCAGCTATGGAGGTGGAGGTGGAGGAGCGGGTTACCGGCCCCAGATACAAGCTAGAGCCCAAAGTGATGACTTGGACCTAGCTTCACACGAGCCTTTCCTAGAGCCCCAGGCTACCAGTGCTGGGGGCTACAAACCCCAGAGCTCCTGGCATATGGACTCCCCTGTGGAGGCCGGGGAAAGTGATGGCCTGGCACCCTCTCTGGGATCCCCCACCTCGGTTGCTTCCACTCAGTTCCTCCTTCCTGATGGAGAGGAACAAGAAGATAAGAAACGACAGCCGTCATCATCTGCAGCATCCTGGTTCTCCAGCCTGCTGTCATCCACAAAACCGTGATATCATCTGTCTCTCTCACTACTAGCAGCCAGGCCAGGGAGGTTAACACAAAACGTAAAGATTCATTACTGTTACTGTCAAAAAAAAACGTAACCCAAATGGTCTAGGTAAATATCCCGTCTGATGTAGCACTACATTGTTACAGTTGCACTTTGACAGCAGATTAAGTACGCTATTTCAGGTGTTTATTCCAAACATACAGAAACACACAAATAGTTAATTTTCTCTTTTGTGCAAATATATAATACATTAACATCTGTATATTTATACGTCAAAACATTTCTATTCTGACAACGAATCCCTTAAAAACAATTTCTTCATGCCTCTTTTCCACCATATTTATTGCACCCCCTGGCAACCTGGTGGCCTGGTTACTTCCTCACACTGCCTTTTTCTGTGACTCCCTGTAAAAGGGCATTTAGCAATGGCATATACTGTGTTTCAGTTGAGTATATCCAGTGTCTAGCTTGCATTTCAAATGTTTTTTGTTTTTTTTATCTTTTGTGATGTGAACTTTACTACACTACAGAAGGAAACTGAAAGCAAGAAACTTTCAAACCAAAATGACGACACAATAACAGTAAAAGACATTTTTGGAAGAACACTACAAAAGTTGACTGAAACCTTCCTCTCATTAATATCCCTGTCTTCTTTTGGTCGACCATTTGGTTCATCTTGCCTGTTTTCTTTCCTGACAGCTGATGAGCTACTGAAAGGCTGTTAAAAAAAAAAAAAAAAATAGATTTTAAGGGTATGTAAAGATGGCAAGGCAAGCTCTCATCCTTATAGACGTGATCTATTTTTCACAAATTACTGTGTGAACAATGAAATGTTTATTGAAAGATGAACTTATGAAAGAGAACACTCATATATACAGGAGTGGTGCTTTCTATTATGGTCTGGAATTGCTTTGGACATACACTGATATAAGCTAGAACATGAAAACTGATGTAATTTAATGAACAAACACACTATTGTGTTTTATGTAACTTTGAGTGTTGTTGTTTTGTCTTCCTTAACCAGTAGAGGTTTATTTTCAGTATTTTTTTATTTCAGACAGGCCAGTGTCCTTTTTTTAATATTATGTGTTGAGCATTATAATCAAGCTGATGATTGGTATTGAACAAATTGAGAAAGAACCTGGATGGGTAATTACAATGTTTAAATTTCCTACATAAATGGAGTGCTTCCAGTAATTTGCACCGTATCACCTTTCACACACTGCCTTGCTCCTAAATGTTATGTATAATGAAAAAGAATATTTTACAGTAATGCAAGTCAGAACTGATCAGACGTGTATAGTATCAGACATACAGATTCCACTGGCACTAAGCGTAATGTACAAGACGTCTGTTTTAATCACTTTTAGTATGTGCTGAAATTTCTAGTTGCATTAAAATGGCCGTGATGTTACTCTCGGCCCTCTCAGTATATTTTTGTTGATGTGAAGAATTTTTCTTTGAACCCGATGCTTTATTTTAAATCCCAGAGAGATGGCTGATAATGTATTTGATGTTGATTTGCTGTGCTTGGAAGCTTGTTTACTTTTTGGGATCTCTACAACGCATTTAAAAGTTGTTGTTTTTTAAATGTATCTTTTCATTGGATTTCTTTCCTCCTGAAAGCCTTTGTGATTGGAAAAGGGGTCAGAGGGGAAAGCATATATCGGGAAATGGCCGAAAACTTTCCAAAATACTATTATTTAGTTTTTGTTGACAAAAATGTGGGGAAATGACCTTGTGGCTATTGGCTGCTTGACAGCACTTTGGCATCTCCATAATGGTGTCAAATACAGGCCACTAATTGCCCAAGTACACTCCACATACTGCTCTCTACTCATGTGTACATTGTGGATGTTGGGATGCACCATTAGCTAGGCTTCCCGAAAGCATCATTATGCAAATGTTATCATATTCTTCAGAGTCGGGCCCTGTTTTGCCTGTGTGGTAGCCTGTGGTCTATTGTTTCTCAGTGCCTCCAGCCAACAAGCTTTAAGTAAAACTACTGTGACATGAATGATGACTTTATGAGTAACTATAATTGATCGAGTCACTGATGAACTGGTAACAGGCAGGCAGTCCTCTTTGACTACTGAGAAAAATATATCTCTATTTTTCTTTTGACTTGTATCACTGATCTGAATTTTACCTTAATGGGGGAAAAATGGTTAAAATAATGTGTCAAAAGCTTTATTTTGCACCTGTGAAATTGAGTAAAGCGTGAACCAACCAGTTGCATTGTGTAAGATCAGTGATCACTTCAAGGCAGTGGTAAAGGGTGGATGTAGTTTTGAGTATTTAAACATGGCTGCAGACTGTGTCCTTTGAAGCCTGCTTTTTCAAACAAGCAGGGCTTTGGAGACTTGCCTATGAACGCGATGTGTTACATGCTTTTTTTGTTGATTTGGATCAACAAAATGGCACCTATTTTTTCTCTAAATCTTTGTTTTTATACAACTAACTGTACATATTTTCTTTTATTTGTTCCCTTCTAACAATACAAACTCATAGTGATATTCCTATACTACAACAGGCAGAGTTAATGTTGACTAACCAGCTTTCTTGAGAGAAGCAAATGTATTGCTAACACCAGATATTCATGGAGTCCTATGAAATGTATGTATGTTTGTCGTGTGCTTGGAAACACATGGAATCCTTTTTAAATGTCTCTGAATAGTCATGTAAACTGAATTAGACTTAAAATAGTTTTGCCTGCTTTGCATTGTTATCACATCAGTGTCGCTTTGTCAGACACAGTGTAAGTAAGGCCAGATTACTCACCATGCAGACTCATACATGGCAACAATTTTACGTTCAGTCCACTATTTATTTCCGTTGTCCATCCACATTTTTAATTGTAACCTGTTTACTCTTGCTGCCTTACACATCTTCATCTCTGGCCCTACATGTTATTGCAAAATCGGTGCATACTGTATAAACTGTTACTACGAAAGAGTTGCCCTTTAAAGATCCATGTTTATGTTAGCCCTGACTTTAAAACACTAACACTGACTAATGTGCATGCCAACTTGACTGTAGTATTGTGCACCTGTAAAAGGCTTTCATTCCTGAAAATGCTTTAAATTTCATGATATTTTGCAGAATATTTTACTATTGATTAAATGAAAAGAGACCGTGAAGTGCTTCTGAGTGAATAAATAAATGTTAACACTAATAACACAAAATTAAATGCTACTTGTTTAAAGGCAATAAAGTTATTTGTCTGGCACTTTGTCAGTGTTTGTCACTTTTCCACATGTCTAATATCTCCACAGAAATGCAGTGGTGGATGAAGAGTTCAGATCCTTTACTTAAGTGATTACTAACACCTCACTGTAAAAAATACTCTAATATAAGTAAAAGTACTGCATTGAAAATGTTACTTTAGTGAAAGTATGAAAGTACAATCAGGAAAATGTACTTAAAGTATTAAAAGTAAAGTACAGTACAGTAAAGTACTCAAAGCAGAATGAAAAATGTCCCCTATGACTGTACTATTATATATTATATCATCATAGATTATTATTACTCATGCAGTCATGTAAAAGCAGGATTTTTTTTTTGTTGTAGTTGATGGAGGTTGAACTATTTTGTATCGGATTGCAATTAATGATTTTTATTTTTTTATTATAATGTAGTGAAGTAATAAGTACAATATTTCCCTCTGAGATGTAGTGAAGTAGAAAGTGGAATAAAAAGAAAATACTCAAATAAAGTACAAATACCTCTAATTTGCAACTTACAGTTACTGTCCACCACTGCAGAAATGTGAAGAACTGTCTGTTGCCAATTGCTATAATATGTGTGCTCAACATCATTGGCAAGTTAGTAATAAATATTGTCCAATGAATATAACTTATTATTTCCTTTCGTTCCCTAATTATTGAAGAGAGGCTGCAGTCAAGTGTAGCTTAAAATACTATCTTCCCTGCGGACCTTCTTAAGTGTGAACGTGTACAGGTAGTGGATCAGTTTGTAGTCATTGCATCCTTGTTTTCTTTTGGGGACAGTCAGAAATGAACTGAACTGATCCAGGGCCAGCTCGGCCCGCCCGCTCCCGTGAGTGGCCTCCTGAGCCACGATGGGCAACCCAGTTGACATGTCACCATGGCAGCAGTGCACCGCTGGGATTTCCTCCGCTGTGTTCAGGTGATATTAGCGAGCTAAAGAGTCATATGTTGTACTATACTCTGTTGAACGTTAAATAAAGGAGATGTCGGATATACTGTGTAGGTGGCTGAATGAGGAGCTCCGGCTGTCAAAGACTGTTGGTAAGTGTGACTAAAGTTACAGCCTAACGTTATCTAGCTATGTTACCTGCTAGCTTAGTTAAAGCTAACGCTAACTCGGTGGTTTCGTTAATCTTAACTGTGACTTCTTTGACACACTGTTAACGATGTAAGAGCTATTTTTTAAGCTAAATATAAAAGACGATAAACAAACAATTATCAACATATCAGCACAAGCAAGGGAGATTGATTGATAGGGTTTGGGATATAATATGTAACGTTATTTTAAACAAAAAAATGGACCAAGAATATTTTTAGAAGAAAACAACACATAACGTTACTTAAGGTTACCTACCACATTTTTAAATTTTAAACAAGACATGTTGAAAAGTCCTTAAATGATAGCATGTTCATCTCCCCAGAGCCAAAGACCTTTGCCAAGAATTTCTCCAATGGTTATCTAATTGGGGAGGTTCTGCATAAATATCAGTTGCAGAACGACTTCAGTATGTTTATGAAGAAAGAGTAAGTTGGCCTCTCTCTCTTTTTCTAGCTTTCTATCCATGCTACTTGGCGTGTTGTTGCTGGGAAAATACCGTGGCTGACTGCTGTTTAATTATCCTGCTCATTTAAAGTGTTCATAATTATTCAAGTTATTTGCACCTTTTCTCATAGCACGTCCATCTCCAAACTGAATAATTTTACCCGCCTTGAGCCTACTCTCCACTTACTGGGGATCTCCTTCGACATAAACACAGCCCAGGAACTGATGCAGGAGAAGCAAGGTGTTGCTACACGCCTCCTCTACCAACTCTATGTGTCACTTGAAAATAAGAAGAAAGCAGAAATCAGCGGGACAGTGATGGAAATCATGCAGCCTGCAGCCGTTGCTGGCCTGCACAAAAAAGAGCATGAGATCTACTCTGATGTAAGAGTGGCTGTATAGATGTATGTGCAGTATGTGCATGTTGTTAGAGCGTAATTTCTTTTGCAACAGCATGTTGCGTCATATAGAAACATACTGAGATAGGTAGTCTTGCTGTGTACCAATATTGAAAAAGTGCATGTTGAAGGATGGCAACTGACTCTTTTTTATGTTTGAAGTTCACATTATTTCTTTAATGTAACATCAATATCTACATAAACAAGCTTACTCTCTTTTCATGTAGCGACTGCATCAGGTGGTGAAACGCGATGCAGAGCTGAAGCTGCAGAAAATCTCTCAGCACTATGAGGAACAATACCAGCAATGGAACGAGTGCTGTGTGGTAACCCATCCCATCCAGCAAAGGAGACAACTCAAAGTCCAGGATGAGAAAAGAATGAAGAATATTGAGAAGGTGATGCAGACAAAATACAATATTGTAACACTTTCCTCCTGTATTCATTTAACATACGATCTAAATTTATGATCAGACTTCAAGGCAGTCTACATTTTACATCTGTATCAACTTGACATTTTACATTTTTTTCTCAGTCTTACATGCCACAAAGTTACAGCTCTTTGCAATATTTTGGTGTTGACATTACAATAATACTGCTTGATGCTGGAATAAAGGAAACTCATTCTACTGAATTTGTTTTGCAGCTGCAGGTGCGTCGTCAGAAGCATAATGACATCATGACTTATAATCAGGCCGCTATTGTCCAGGTTCCCAAGCCACCGCCCTATACTTCACAGATCAACCTTAAGAGGAGACAACAGCAGCAACGCAGAACACAACAAGCACAGGTGTGATCAAGATCAGATTAAATAATGATGTGATACAAATAACACAAATAAGAACTATGCCAAAGAACTTTGTGTGTGGTCTTAAGTTCACCAGATGTTCCAAGGTCTTTTCAAAACCAATAGCTTGCTATTGCTTAAAAGCATGTCATTGTTTACAGAGGAGAGATTGTTTCTAATTTATTTTCTCTGCCAAGGTTTTCCAGATTTACTAAGAATTTTAACTGATGACCCTCTGTCTACTCCCTTTTAGGCAATTGTAATGCCACAAATTTGACAACAATTTATAGAATTTCTCACAATACGTTCATGTACATGTCCAAATTGAGAACAAAGGAGTGACATGAGTTTGGTTCTTTCCGATATTATTACAATTTCTGTCCATTATGTCCAAGCAGTTGGTGCAGATGCAAATAGCCCAGTTTGAGACAAACAGGAAGCAACTGATAACTTATGGTTTCGCTTCCCCTTCAAGGTGAGAGAAAAGGAAACTAAATTAATATTGTATTTATGCAGTATTATGTTATTTAAATATTTGTATTAATATTATTATTATATATAGTATTTGTTTTATAGCAACCTGAGATATCCACCATCATACATTAGAACAATGACTTCCTAAGTGATTTGAACTTTTTCAATTCTAGTGGTCAGCCCTACCTTGGAGATTGTCCCCTTGGTGGCAGCCGCCAGGATTCTGAGGTCCCTGGAAGTGGAACTAAGCTGATATTACAATCCAATAGCAAGTATATACATGATATCCGACAGAGGCTGGAGGAGAATGCTGCAGCTCGTGAGCAGAGAGAGAAAAGAAGAGACAGATTCCTGGTGGAGCAGCTCAAGGCCCATGAAGCTCAAGAGGTGAAACGTCTCCTCTCCTCTCATTGAGAAATGTTACTAGAGATAAATGCCCACTCAGTAGACTTGAGAATTCATTCAGCACAGTCTGTTTCTCCTCCTGTAGAATCTTTCTCAAGTCTTTCATAACTGGTCACCCATTCATTTGTTTTTATTGACCATATGTAATGTAATATAATATAGAACATTTATTTTAAATATATCTACACATCATATTCTCTTCACCCAGTCTGTTATTTGACATGTGTCATTTTAACCACAAATCAATCTACTGATCAGCAACCTCTCCCTCACGCTGCAGGAGACACGGCGAGAGGAGCAGCTGGTGAAGCGTCTGACGCGTCAGACTCAGCAGGAGCAGCGTTTAACAGCTCAGCTCCTCCAGATACGTAAGCAGAAGGAGGTGATCCGGGAGAACCGCCTGTTCAGAGATCAGCAGTGCCAGCAACGGAGAGAGAGGGACTTCCAGGAAGCTCTGGAGAGGGAGGCGGTGAGATAGGATGAAAAGGGAAGAAGAATAATCCTCTCTATTGTCACTTTGTATTAGGCTATATCAGTAATAGTATAAGTAGTGTGTTAGGGAGAGACAGGAAAGGGTTGATTTTGGTATTATGAAGAGAGAGAGAGACGTCAGAGGGACAGATAAACGGTAAAGTAAGACTGTATGAATCATGACATAAACAACTATACGGGATGTCCTACTAGTGATCACACTTGTGGTCATTACTGTCATGACTGATTTAGTTGAAAAGAAGGCACAGATACTTAGATAAATGCCTCGTAAAAGATGATGGCCATGATCCAGCATGGTTGCAGTGTAGGGTGGTCATGGCGCAGGGGCGTTACATTAACTTAAATTGTCAGCCAATCGTGGAGCAGATTGTTTAGCGATTAAGACTCATATTCTGCGGTTATTTGCCATTTACTCTAAAAAGTGAAAAAGTGATGTTATTAGGTGATTTAGGGAGAAAGTTGCACGATTATATGTACATGCGTATGAAGGCTTTAATGGTGAATTATTGATGCTGGATCTATTGTGTCTGTTAGTTTGTACCTCTTTAAGGCTACGCACTGAGTATATGTTTTGCACAATAAATACTCTCTGTAACATATTTCATCTTCCTTATTTACTAACAACTGTGGTGATTAGCAGGAACATTTATGTGATGCCTTCTCCGCTCATTCCATCTTTCTGACCGTGGCCTGATATAGGCTTTGGCTCAGCAGGCTAAGTTGGAAGGCGCCGAAGAGATCAGAAAGGAGCTTGAATTCTGCAACAGGATTGCTGCTGAGCGAGCTCAGAGAAGATACAAGAAGCACTTTACAAGCTGCAAGGACATTTTGGAGCAAATTGTAGACTTGGCCACCAAGGTTGGAGAATATCGACTGCTCACTGGGAAGTACGTAACACAATTGCTTTTAATGATGCAGTAGAAACATGCATACACACACGAAAACCTCCAAGCTCAAACAGTTATTGAATATGTAGAAATTCCAAAATGTGTAATAAAAATTAAGATTGGTTTCTCGCTTCCATCACTCCATTGTTTTTCTTTCTTTCCACAGTAAAACATTAAAAAGGTATTTTAAAAAAGCACCATCAATATGAAACCTGACTGAAGACAGACATCTTTAATGTAATGTTGTATAAAAACTTAGTAAGTTACATGCGAGTCAGAAACCTGTGAAAAAATTACAAATTTGGAAACTTTTTTTTTTTTTTTTTTTTTTACAGCTGACCAATGGTCAAATAAAATCAGTAGACGTCAACATCCTGTCTACTTCTTCTCATGATCTAATACATCATTTCCATAGATATGCACTGCACACAACCCCGCTCAGTATTCACTTTGTATGTGTATGTATCCTGCTACCCTAGGTTTTATATATCCACTACTTCAGCTCTTCTACTTATGGTTAGATTAACCATTTCTTGAAATACATTTTCAGGCTCAATCAAAAAACTATTTTATTTGCACTACATTTGGAGGGCATTGAAAAGTACTGTACAGCCCAGTTAGTTACCTGGTATACAGTGAGTGAAGTAGTTCAAACAGGTAAAACCATTTTCATGTCCAGGTTTCATTTTAACCACTACTCCACTTATGAAGTCTAGCTTAGCTTTGCCTCCTGTCATTTTTTTTCTGCTGTCATGTCCAGTCTGATTCCAGAGAAGCCGATGAGAGAGTGGAAGGAATTGCTGTTCAGTGGTCTACCTCTTTATGAGCCGATAAAGGCCCAGCAGCCAGGGTTTGAGTTCTCTACCCCACTAGACCCTGTAGAGCTTAAGAAGCAGGAGATACTCAAAAACCAGGACTATGATGAATACACTGTGAGTTTGAATCATGAGTGCAGTGTGTTTTTAAATCGTGCTTGTACGTGTGTGTTTTCCCGCACACTTGCATGTAGCTTATTCATGATGACTGAATAATTTGGTCGATTGAACCCACATTTTCAAACGAATGTTGATTTCACAAATAGTGAAGTAGGGAAAGTCAACCAAGCTACATTCTTCTGCAATAAAAACATTTGAACTGTCGCTGAACTGAAGCCGCAAACTGTCTGTATGCTGAAGATCCTCTTTGTCTTAGCCATTTGTTGTGTTTGTCAGAACATGGTTGGTGAGTGGGCATGGCCAGAGGAAGCAGGGGAAACCAAATTACCCCCGACCAACAACAACATTCTTGGACATGTTGTCCTGCGACTGAGAAACATTGTTCATCCACCCATCGTGGAACCCTCCTCACCTTCATTTCCTCACTTTACCCTCAAGGCCTGTGTCCTGGGCAAGTTTTGCTCTGGCAAGACCACCTGCCTGGCCAAGATTGCTGAAGGTACATGACATGCAGTCCGAACACAGATGCAAGCATACACTGAAATTATACATTAAATATGGATGTGGGATAAGATTTTATGGCTTATTTTTTGCTGAGTATGTGTGTTGTTTTCTGCTTTAGCCCATGGCATCTATGTCTTATCAGCCGACAAGCTGATTCAGGAGGCACTGAATGCTTACCAGATTGGAGAGGAGGTTGGTCTGATACAGTATGACAGTTTTGTAACTTCACTAGTATCCCTTTTTATTTACTCTTGTCACATAATTTTGCTTTTCCTAAGTTTCTTTTAGGACCATAAAATGGCAATAGTCTCTCCTGCCTGTGCCGGACATGAATAAACCTGTAAATGGCCTTAAAATGATCTTAAACATTTCACCTTTTTTTGGATGAAATTTAAGGTTAAAGAGCAGCAGGAAGAAAGAGACAGCGAGCAACTGCTCACATCCCCCACATCCCCCACATCACTGAAACCTGGTGGGTTACTGAAGCTAGCATTATACTCTTCTATTCTAGTTTATACTTTACATTACAGTGTGTTTATTTGCTTCTAATACAAATACACTGCACATTAAATATTTCACACAGTTGATTGTTATTTGTGATACGCGTCTCTCCTAATTTAACTATTTTTCAGATCTTGACACACAAGAGGAAAGTAGAAACACTAACATAAGAGTAAGTGTTCCATTTGCGGTCTTCTGACTCTATTTTGTATTTACTTATTCAATTTAACTCTATTAAATTTATACTAATAACCAGCCTGATTAAAATGTGCTTTCCTTATCGAATAAATTATGAATTTTAGGAGACTAATAATTTGAAATATTAGGTCATAAACATATTGTTTTTCTGCTGTGTCCCTTATCCAGCTGTCTACTCGGGCCATGCAGGGAGAAGCTGCAGAAAAAGAGCTAAGGAAAGGTAGCATCCTCCCTAATGAGCTCTTAGTGGACATTATAGTAGAGGCCATCAGGTGAGCACATAACCTGTATTGCTATAAATACAGTATATAGGATTAAGTTATTTGTATTATCTCAATTTTGTTAGATTAGATTAGATATGCAATTCATTTTAATATTTCTTAGAAATCTCAAAGATATAATCTTTTATATACAGTGTGGGAAAAATAAACAAACAGCAACCTCACAAGCACTCTCTAGACAGTGAAATACTTGTTGTGTCCTTACTAGGCAGGTTCCAGCTCAGTCAGGTTGGATCCTGGATGGCTTTCCAGTGGACATCACCCAGGCCCACCTGCTAGAGAAAGCCCTGGGTGGGTCTGTAGAGGTAGAGTATGACATTGAAAGCAGCAGGATGAACCTTGCAGTGGATCCTAATCCACCTAGCCCACCACCCCCCCCAGCTCCTGTACTGGACCTGGCTCTGCTGCTGGATATCCCTGATGAGTGTGTGGTCAGACGTGCATTCAGTCAGATGGGTACGTTAGACTGGTGGATGTTTAATGCTATGTATATGTGTTCATCCAAACATTATCTGTTAGATGGTGTGTGTATCTAAATATACACACACACAAGTAACATGTTAAATGTAAATTGTATGTTCATGTGTTTATGTAATTCTCTTGCTCCCTGGTGCAGATGCAGATACTACTGCTGCTAAAACCTCCCATCCCACAGACAAGAACTTGTACCTGGCGCAGATTCCACACAGGTAAAAAGAAAAGAAAAGTCACATGCTACACTAAAATTAATACATTACTGCTACTGTACTGGGTGTCTAATATCTTACATCCTTTCCCCCCCTAAAGGATTACAGCTTTTCAGGACACCTGGCCAAAACTAGAGAAATGGTTTAGTGAAAAGCAAAACATTTTGATTCGTGTTGATGCAGATGTAGAAGAAGAGGAGCTCTGCAAGAGGGTGGAGTCTGTCCTGCAGGAACTTGTGATGCAAACACAGGAAGGTAACTGGTTGTCATTATTTTAGTGTTTTCACCATCTGACTCACGAATCAATTTTCATAATTTTTCCATATGATTAGGTAAAAAAATAAGGATAAAATAAGTTTTTTCATTTTTATCAGACACTGATGATGAGATTCTGTCTGTTTCTACAGTATATGATGTATAGTAGACAATATGTCTTCCATATTTACTCACAATATTCAGATATATTTCCTCATCTGATTCCCTCAGCTCTTGCCACTCCTCCTGTTGCAGATGTAGTGTTGGACAGTGGGAAAGCTCCAGATTCCTCCTCTTCAGACACACCTGCAACGGTAGACCAAGCTCCAGCCCTCACAGATGAAGCCCCTGTCCCCACACACTCCTATTCCAGCCTTAATGAGGACAAGGCCCAAAGTGTGACGTCACTTTCCAAATCCAACACCCATTCCCCCAGAGGTGATTTCATTTGATTTTGCATGCATGTTGTGGTTCTTTGTGTGGTTCATCAACGGTGATAAATTATCCAAAAGTCCCGCGAGGTGCGGACAACTCGGCACAGCACCAGTGAAGCTGGGGCTCCTCTCTTCACCAAGTCCTCTTCCGGCACTACACACATACACGCTATGCCTACACATGCACACTGACGACCCAGGGTTAGGGTTACAAATTTGGATTTATTTACGCACTTTAAAAACACTAATTTTATTCTTTTTACATGTTTATTTACAGCATTAAACGTTGAAATGTATATATGTATATATGTGTAATAGCCTGTATATTAACTTATTGGGAGAAAACTGGTAGTTCTATGTAAAATCAGACGTTGAGCACCCCATTTCGCTAAAAAGGCATGAACCTTTTTTTGCTGCGAAGCTTCGACTGTGAGATTGACAGTCGGCCACCGTAGCTTCTCCTACGCGCTTGGAAAGGGAGGGCTGAGCAGTGACACGCAAGAGGAAAGCAGAAAGCAGTAGAGAGCAGTTGGTTGCAATCCACAACCCTCACCACTAGTTGCCACTAAAACTTACACAGGGAACCTTTAAGGTAATTTAAATATCTAAATTGCCTTCCCATTATCAGTTGCTGATTGGCATAATTAGATTAATAAAGGTTTATATAGTATTATGATTACTATCCATTAACGATTAACATTCAATAAATATGGTTAATTTTACTTTCTAATAGTGATAATGTATGTACTTTTTTCCTCGCTAATCAACAGAACACTCTAGGAAGGTGTCAGCTTCCTCCGTGAACAATGAGGACTCTCACGAAAACCTCAAGAACCCACCACATTCTGCCTCTCCCTACCCAGGTTCCCCCAGCTGGGTCTATGTGGATGAACCCCTTCCTCCAGTAGGATACAACTTCTATTTATGTTTGTTTTGCTTATCAGAGTTCGAAGTGCATTCCTAATCTCTTTCTTCCCTGAAAAATCTGGTTTTGTCAGTGACATATGACAGCCTGGGGTTGCCTCAAGGTGGCCCTCCAATGGAATTTAGCCTGTGGTTTAACTACCTGTATTGCCTTTTAGGGTCAGCTATATGAAAATGCATGTCATGTGATATCTTTGTGAAATCTGTTACACTACACTACAGTATGTCTTGTTTTATTTTATAGTCATCTATCCCCCCATGTCACCTGCTTTGTTCATCTCTTCCCCTCCTCATTGCTATCTCTAGGAGATCCCAGAGTACCTCTACCCGCATTGGGACACAGTGACTGAGTCTTATGTGAACAACATAAAGACAGTGATGCAGCAGCTGCGCTCACAACGCAACTTTATTAACCATCACCTATTCAACATCAGGTATTCTGCCAGGCCTTTGACATGAACATGAAACACTACATTTGGTGCACTAATTACAGATAGGCACATAACTAAGCATTAGCATAATGGAGACCTTTATGCACCTGTCTATTCTTCATTTTTACATTTGATCTCTATAGCATTAGATGCATACTTGAATACTTGGACATGTCTGTACATGCATCTGTATATCTGATGTAGTAACACATATATGCACTGTAAACCTAACAGTGTATGTAGCCACACACTTTGCACGCCCCAAGAGCCACTAATATCTTGTTTGCTACAATCAATTGATCCTTTTTATTCTTAAATAGAAGGTTTTGTCATTTACGTATATAGCCGCAGGTGCATTATGGAAGTTGAACAACTGATTATTTCTAATTAGCTTCTAAATAAAGTATCAGTTACTGGTTTTCGTGGTTATTCTTATTTTTGGTTACAAGTGGATGTGACCCAAATGTTCATACCATATGGTCCATTGTCAGAAATATTTTACAATGAAGGAGAAAATGTATGTTAATAGAACATTTAAAAAATTAGTTCTGATAAATGTATTACTATGTAAGTATTACCTGGTTCCCTGTATGTGTAGAGAGGAGTACAAGCATTACCTGGTGCGTCCTGACTTGAAGCAGGAGTTAGTGTCTCAGTGGCAGAAGGACTTCAACAGCATACCTGATGATATGAGAGAAGACGAGGATACCAAAGCAGAGCTACATCTGAGACTAGATGTGAGAAGAGTAAAACAATACAAATATTCTTAAACTGATCACAGAAATAGTGTAAAAACCGAGAATACAGAATATATAGAGATATTCTGATGTGTGTACAGGAACTCCGTGAAAGTTTGTGGGACATCAGCGACAAGCGTAAGGAGGAGGATGAGCAAGAGAGGGCTGCTCTCATGGGCTGGTTGGAGGACCATATTGCCATCCTCATCAACAACCACTCTATACTCATCCAGGTAACTTTTCTGTTTCTTTGTAAGCATTTGGCTGAAATAATTATAAACTCATGTTATAGATTATTTACCTTATTCTGTGTGTTTTGTACATGTTGCCTTCTTTTCCGCCCTCTTTGTGTTTATGGTGTAAAGGCAGCTACTTCTTCTATGTAACTCGCCAGTGTTTGTTTTTTGGCAAAACCATAATATGGGATTGCTTGTGTTGTATAGGTGGAGTTGGAACGGTTCCATGACACACTCTGTATTCTCAGGGTCTACTATTTGAGCATGTACAGACCGGTGCCACCTGAGCTACCCTCCAACTTTGTCTGTATCCCCCTACTGGACCCCTCAGAAATTAAGGATAAGGACGAGAGGCAAGAAACATGCTATTAATAGCCTTAACGTAACCATGTTAATACACGATAATTATAAAAATTGTATACAGTTTATGGATAACAAGTGCAGAAAGTGAAAGATGAATTTTGTTCCATCAGTGCTGAACCAGCCGGTAGTCAGGTGGATGATGGAGAAGACAAGAGGAAAACTCGTAAATCGTAAGGAAGAAGTCTTTCCTTTATGTTTTTCATTCTGTTTAAAAGCTGAAATGGATGTTGTCATTTCCTCACAATTCAAATAAGCCCAGCACAAACATATACGCACATTAACAATTTCCACCTCTTTTCCTGTATTCCCCTCTCCACAGACATACTGACTCAGGAAGGGTCTCCAAGACGACAGACCAGGGTCAGACAGAAGCTGCAAAGGTCATGTCACCCCAGGAGAAACTGATCTCTGACTACGAGGAGGCACTCACAGCCATCAGCAAATTGGTAATGCTCTGTGTGTTAGAAGTTGCATGAGCATATTACGAAGGTATAATACTTTTGTTTTTAAGTGTGTTTTACATGTGTAGGTGTCAGCAGAAGCTCACCAGGGGGAGACAAAAGAGCATAAGGAGAAACTACAAGATAAGGACAAGGCAAAGGCCTCTGCAAGTGCAAACAAAAAGGAAAAAGGGAAGCAGTCATCAAAAAAACAGAAAGGCATGTCTTTTGTAGAACATTCAGAAAAGCTATTGAGAGGTGCCCTCTAGGATGTACTGTATGTTTCAGTATGTTTTCTACATCCCCCCCCCTCCATCTTGTTCCTCCAGGTCCACCATCCCCACCTCCGGCACCCAGCCCTCCACTGGCTGATAATCCTCAAGAATCTCATCATCAAGAAGTCAAAAACAAAATACATAAAGAATTTGCAGCCGCACTGAATCACGAGGGTATGCACACACACACACACACACACATTCAGAGATTGAGTATTTTCTTTATTCCACAGTATATTTAATTGTCATATTAACATAATGTCAATTTTTGATTTCAAACTGTGTAATATAAAGGATATATAAATGCAGGTGGGTTTGTTAATGTGTACATACAGTACATACATTCATGTGATGTGTGTGTACATGGTCAATGTGCTTATCTAGTTCTGTTCCTTTGTTTGTCTTCCTGCATGCATGTGTGTGTTTTCCAGAAAATGCAGCAAAGGTGCGTATTGCGCTGGTGAAAGGTCACGGTCTGGTGACACTGCAGTCCCTGCAAAGCAGAGCTGAACAGACCTTTAGCAGCATGAAGAAGTGGTTAGAAACACACTATCTTGCAGAAATGAAGAGGTATGGTACAGGATGAGTATGGGTTCATGTATGTTGTGGACCACATGTGCATATAGAGAGACATGACAATGAACGAAACAGCAATAGCATAACACTGTATTGCTGTCCCTGTTTCATTAGTGTTGTTGTGGATGCTTTATGTGTGCATGTATATAAGCCCCCAGTATTGAATTGTTGGACTAGTGTGTTACTGTTTTTATTTATGTATTTGACAAAAAAGTCACAGAACATGAAAGATATCCAAACTGGAACTATTACTTGAGAATATCATACATAATGCTTGTAATAATTTGTAGGTTTTAGTCTCCACTGAGAATGAGCCATTTGTAAAATATTTAAGCCTGGTCAGGGAGCGTTTTTGATGTTATTAATTACACACACAGAAGACATGGATGACATTTTACCTGTGTCTGTCTCCTTTTCTCAAGTATTGACCAACTATCAGAGGTGGTTCGTCACCACATAGAGGCTGGTGCTAAGTTGCAGAATCAGCTGTTATTGGTATGTAATGACTTCATAATTGTATTGATTTATCTATTGATTAATTACCTATTAATTATTGAATTACATACCCCAGGTAGTTATGGTGTTTACTAGTGACAGGGTAGCTCTTTCATCCTTTCTGTAGTTACAGGGTAACTGTAGGCTGGAGTCTGAATTGTTGATTTGACAGTGGGCCATAGTCTCCTTCACCTCACTCTTCCCATTTTAAGATTCTCCATATTCTCTTCTCCAGGAATGTACTGACTTCTTCCTGAATGGCGACTGCCACATGGTGGCTAGCCCGGCTCCTCCTCCCCGTCCACCACCACTGGAGAAACCCACAGGGTCCACCCCGACTATCACTCAGCTCGAGACACTCCACCAACAGCTATGTACTGTTGCTCCATCAGGTGCATACAGGGGAGACGAGTTGTGATATGATTGGATCTGTTTAAAATTCAGTTATCCATCCATCCATCCATCCATCCTTTCCCTTCCCTTTTTGACTTTCAGGCCTCATGTCCAGTTTTGAGTTCTCCAGTTTGCTCAGGAATATCACCTCTCTTAACACAGGCAGAAAAACCTTGCCTGATCCCTGGATCGACAAGAATGAAACACAGGTAATATTGTCCCAGAGACTCAAAACACAAAATGGGGTAATCATTTATTTTCTCTTTTCCTCATAGCACCAAATAATACAACAAGGTATTGTTAGGTAGACAGTTTATGAACAATTTGAGCCAACTGACGAAAAGATTCAAAACCAAATAACCACATAATCAAATAGCACTCTCAGGAAGCAAAGCAAGTCACAAAACATTCCTGCACTATGCTGTCCAGTTACTTGTGTAGTCTGAATAACCAAGTAAAAGATGCTGCATTGTCCTTTTCTCTCCGGTCCCCAGTTGATGGAGATTGAATCTCTGCTAACGGACGAGTATGAACTGATAGACTGGCGTCGGTTTCTGCTCAGTGCTGCCCTCCCTTGGCCATTTCCCTCCTTAACACAGCTGCTGGTCGTGCTACAACGTTTCAAGGCGGCAGATACCGGCTACACAGGCTATATAAATGAGGAACAGTACCTACAAGTTAGTCTCTTCACACACTAACGTCC
Organism: Micropterus dolomieu; assembly: GCF_021292245.1. Taxonomy (NCBI): domain Eukaryota; kingdom Metazoa; phylum Chordata; class Actinopteri; order Centrarchiformes; family Centrarchidae; genus Micropterus; species Micropterus dolomieu. The sequence continues at coordinate 16,789,701 of NC_060170.1, read as the reverse complement.
ATCTACTCTGGATCAACCTGTAGCCATAAGTTATTTCTCCACTCACAGCCTCCCCCTGGCCCATTTTTGCTTATGTGGCATTACTATACACTGAGACTCTTTTTCTACAAGCAGGTCTGAGTTCAAGTCAATATGACAATACACTAGGCATATATTGGATGCTTTTTATACAGTAGTATAAAGAGAAAACTGTAGCTCCTGAACATTAAAAGAAATGTTTAAGTTGTTCATCTTGCTTCCTTTTACACCAGACAGAGTTGTGGTTTTCCAGTGAGACTGTCCCGCCCGTCCCTGAGGACCCCTCTGAGCCTCTACCTTATGACCGTCTGACTAACCTACGCAAGGTAAACTACCCGCAGTGTTTGACAGCTTAATTCCATGTCAAGGTAAACTTTTATCAATCCTGAAATGGGAAATTCAACCGTCATGCCACACAAACAACATAAAAAGAATTAAGTAATGAAAGTACGTAAAGGTAGAATAGAGCATTACCCAACTTTTTAAACCATTGCTATAAGGACTTTTCAGCTATTTTCATTGTTATCTTATTGTAAAAATAAATAAATCTGAAACACATACTTATAGAGGATACAGTCATCTCAATCAAAACTATCAGAGATCAAACAAAGAGATCAAACCTTATGTTAATTGTGCGTCCAAATGAACTACACTGCAAGTAATAAATAAAATAAATTAACAGTTGCGTTTGCCTCTGTTCTTCCTTCTTAGTTCTTTTTCCAGTTGTTTGCGGACTACTCTTTCTCTCCCCCTCAACTGGACTATGTGTCCATGCTGCAGTACTTTGCAGCTGACCCCAACCCCAGACAGGGCTTCATCAGAGCACTTACTGTAGTTGTGGGACAACATCTCAAGCACTCCTCACCGGGCCATCTTGTCGAGGTGAGTAAATTAATATACAAAGAAAAGTGAATAAAATTTTCACTTGCAATTCATCTTCTGTCTTAAGATGGCCCAGAATTATGATAGACACTTTTTAACAGCATGTTTCAGGTTTTTCTAGTGGTTGGTCATTTGTTTTTGTGAGTGGTAAGTTTTCTCTTCGGTACAAACTATTGTACATCAAAAGGACAATGTGTGTGCAGTCTATGCCCAGTATAGAAGAGGCTACAGACCTCAGCTCCTCAGAAGGAAAGTACAAGGAAGAAGAGACTCTGTATGCATCAAGCGGTTCAGAGGGGGAGCAGAAAGTGTCCATAGCTGCTCTCCTTGCTGTCATCTGTCACAAAGTCACCAAGATGAAAGACGACATACCCCTTCCTCCAGGCTGCCTGAGTCCGGAGGAGCACACTGAGGTAAAGCCCTATGAAAGTTCAAACTGGGCTTTTAAGGGAAAACGAATGATTGAATTAATGAAGCAAAAACAATAGTGACGACATGTTGTAAAAGATGTAAGCTCTAATTTTCAATATAGCAGAATGTGTTTTCACTCATTTTACTATCAAAGTGCATATACAGGCATAGTCTACTTTATTTAAGAGTAAAAATGTAACTTATATGGATGACTCTATAAGTTTGAATGAGATTCATGATTAATAGTTGCCTACCTGACTTGTATTACAGGTAGGCATTTTGCCAGGGTCCGCTACAACCACAAGGATTTTTTTAATGCCACCATAATTGGGACATTTAGAAGAAAGTCCACCCCTTAATTTACTTAATTTAAAATAAATTAAGCTTTTAAACCATTTTTGTTTAAAAAAATAAATAAATCAGGCCAAACCGCTGAAAAAATCCCCAGTATACTAAAGCTGTCAATAGTTTGAATTTACAGATTCTGTGTTTCTAAGCAGAATTTTTAACCACATTATTCAAATGAAATGTTCCCCTCATTAGTAATACTGTTTACCTCTGCTGGCCTCTAGCACTTGGTGCATGTATTCAGAGAGCTGGGCTACAACCCCGAGGACTGTGTCCCCTTCTCTGTTCTCTCTGAGCATCCTTTCATCCGCGGCCTGATGGACACCTCAGCACAATACCACCTTGTCGTAAGTCTCTAAGTAGATTCATAACTTGTTATCCAAAATAGCACACTGCTCTGCTGCTGAAACATTATGTGCATTGATTTTCTCATTGCTTATTTTTGAAGCTGACAAACCTACATGAGGAGTCACCCTCATCTTCATCTCTCTCTCCTTCCTCACTCTTTTTATGCTTTCTTTCTTGTGCTTTACCTTTATATCTCTGTCCCTCTCTGTTTCTGTCTCTGTCTTTGTCTCTCAGAACATTCATAGACTGCTACTGGCCCATCAGGATGAAGGAGAGGCTAACAGCTTGACAGTCTCCTAAAGAATAAGACCTCTGCAGTACAAATACATATTGCTGTTTGCAAAATAAATACCTTGTTCACTTAGGAAATGCAGAAGATGTTGCTTTGGCCAATTTTGAAGTATTATCATTACTTTCACATTTGAAATGTTTGGTAAAATGTATTGCTTACTTCAGTATTGAATAAACAGATTTGCAACCATAACTTGTTTCAGTAGGGTTCAGTAAGGTTGGAATGACAACAATAACCTCAACGATGGCAGGTTTGACCCATCTTACATTTTTCTCTGAAACACTCAAGCAGTTTTTCTGACTGACTTGTTTTTCTAATGACCTCCCTGGCACAGAAAAGCATTGGTTGTCCAGGATAACCTACATGTCAAGCCTGACTTGCCAGCAACTGCCTGCCAGGACACCCACAACTCTATCACAGGTAGCAGTGACGTGTTATTGTAGCTATGATTATTTCACAGTCAATGCTGCTTGTCTACCAATCAACTTCATGTGCGTGTGTATAGTAAAGACTTTTTTTATTTTTTTTAATTTCATGTTTCTCCAAAGACAAAGCAACTTAAATTAATACATCATCTAAATTAGTTACAGGTGTCACAACAAATATCATTTATAATCAATAAGTGATCTCATGTACTTATTGATTGGTTACATTCTGTCAGCAGCCTTGAGGGAGTGTTAACATTTCCAGTTGTCTAATTTGATACAATGAAGGCTTAGGGAACCACCCCCCACCGCCCTTTCTCTCTTTCCCTCCCTTTTGTAGTCACTGCAGATCCAGGGCTCTTGGACTTCTCAGTGTCTGACTTTTAGAGAAAACAGAGCCGTGTCATACAGACAGAATCATAGTTGCAGACTTGCACCCAAAACCATTTTGTCCTGCTGATTTCTTGTGGAAAATTTTCCATTTGTCTGGATCCCAACTCTGGCTTAGAACCCGTCTGACCCCGTTGGATTTAACTTTGTTGCTGTATTACAGAGTTAAAAGGGCAAACTTTATCACAAGGAATTGTTTTTCACTCAGGAAGGTTTTCATTACATTTTATTTTTGATTTGGAAGACTATTTTAGGAGGACTTTGGCTGCAGGTCAGTGTATTGTGCTCTAATAACAAGATGGGGATTGTATTTTGGATGTTTTCTCTTCTGGCTGTTCCAGTACTTCAGTCTGCCAAGATCCTGACTGTCTGTCTAATTGGTGAGTAGTGCAGCGGTGACTGTTAAAGTGCCCTTTACTTGTTGTAAGAGAGATAAATTGTAAATATTTGTTGAAAATATGAAAAGAATATGCACCTCCTTGTCTAACTGGTGAGTCAAATAAGTACAGTAATATGTAAAAGTTGTTAAAGGGGTTTGTGAAGTAAATGTGCTACAGTATGTGTATTATAATGCGCACTAATACAGTATGTTGCAAACAGTGAGCCACATGTCCAGACAGCATAGCAGGTATCTTTTTTCTCCTCTCCTCTCCTTTTCTCCAGGAGGAAGCCACTACTTGTTATTAGATGAAATTTCTCATAACTTACACCAGCGTGGCCATGAGGTTCGCATGCTCTTGCAACTGGGCAACCCTGTTATTACAGGTAAACTGTACATTCAGTACACACACAAACATACACATACAGAAAGATATTTTGCATAACTGTCATCAGTCTTCTGATTCTGATTTGGTCACTAATTTGAATGTAAATGATTCCTGTTTGTACACAGGGTTTTCCTATGCAGGCCGTGCAGACAGTTACCAGATGAGCACCTGGTTCTTAGGCGAGAAATACATCAAAGATTATAACGGCTGGTTCCTAGAGCAACAGACGCAGTTTTTACTGGGAAGGTATCTACTTAATCTTGTTTTGCTCTTGAGTCTGGTTTATCATCAACATTTTGATGAGTCTCTTGAATTTATCTTATGAATGCCCAATTTGTCTGTTTTAGACTTTTAAAATTGAAAAATGTATGTCTCTAACCGCATCAAATTTAAATTGGTTCTTTCTTTCTCACCTGTTGCCTCTCGGTTTACCTTTATTCTTCTCACGCTCTGCTTGTCCCTCCCTCTCTCTTTCTATCAGAGATAACTTGACTAACTTTCTAAACTTCATGGGGCACATTTCCTATCAGTGTGACAAGCTGTTAGGGGACAAAGAGATGATAACTTTCCTCCAGACGGAACGCTACGACATCACCATCCTTGATGCTTTTAATCCCTGTTCCTTCATTCTGGCACACAAACTTGGTACATTTGCTGTTCACGTCACTTTTGTTTATTTAATGAGTCATCATTTAAATCTTAATATTCCTACAGTAATATATTATTTACCAAATACCTTGCCACTTACGTTATTTGTTGATTTAAGATGTATTTAAATGTGCAATTTCAAACAAACTGTGCGCTCGATTCACCGTGTTTTTATTTTAAATCTATCAACAGCTATAAATAGATCAACAGCATCTTGAATGTTCCATGCACTCTGCTCTTTACTCCAGGTGTCCACTATATAGCTTTCTATCCTGGCACTCTGAATGGTCCTCTGTCCATCGCGCTCCCCAGCCCGGTCTCCTACATCCCAGTCTTCAGCTCCCAGCTATCCGACCACATGAACATCTGGGGTCGTGCAAAGAACCTCTTTTATTCTTTCCTGGCACCTGTAGGTAAGAAAGGCGTTACACAGGAGATCGCACTGATCGCTGGCTTGCTGGCTTGCTTGATAACACTCATGTTCATTTGTATGCTGTACTTGCCAGTAGCACTTATTGATATTCTGAACGAGTGCCTTTTTTGATATCGTGAAAGATTTTACATTTTATTTCTTCTAATTTCTCATTCTTCTCTCTTTTGTAATATACTGACTCTGTATTAGTACTTTAAAATTACTACGTATCTCACATTTTACCCATACCTTTTCAGCTAAGTTCAACATCCTCTTATGACATTAGCACACCACTAAAGTAACCTACAGTAAGCCATTCTTTTTTTTTTTAATCAGCTCAATTTCCTCCATAGTGTACATTTTGACTGATATTCCATTGAGACGAATTGTACATGTGGTGAGAATGTTTAAATTTGGTCTCATCTTATTTAAATCTGTGGTCTTTGTTCTGTTCTCACATTGTTTGCATCTGCATTAGCCTACTCTCTCGGGGATAAGACTGTTTCTTATCTTAATGGCATTTCCTTCTTTCATGATCTACTTGTGTTATTCACAACTAGCCACTAAGTGTTTTGCAAATACCCATTAACAAGAAATTATATAATAATAATATAATAATTATATCTAAATGGCTTTCAACATATAATGGGCATACAACGTTGGTGCTTTTTGATTGTGTCTTGTTTCTTATTTCAAAGGGCAGGAACTTGTCTGGTCGACATTTAGGGATGTAGCTGAGCGCCATCTCGAGTCCGGCTCACCCCCTGGTGGTCTGGAGGAGTTACATCAAGGAGCTGAACTCTGGGCCTTCAACACTGACTTTTCACTGGAGTTCCCGCAGCCCCTTATGCCTTACACCGTGCTGGTGGGAGGTCTGCTGAATAAACCTGCGAAGCCTCCGGAACAGGTCTCTTCTCTTGATGCACATATCCAAATACATCAGTGAGACTCAGATTTTCAAAGCCTTCCTTCTCTCTCTTTACCTTTCTCATCCTCTGGACTTTTACTCCTCCCTATGCACAACCATCTTTCTCCCATCCTGTCATACTCAACACAAACAACAACAACACAAATTTCCCTCTGCATATATTCCCTTGATTGCCCATACCCCAACCTTTTTGATCCCTTAGGATCTTGAGCTGTGGATCTCAGATCTCGGAGAGGTAGGTTTCATTGTTGTGACTCTGGGATCAATGGTCTCTTCGATCTCTGTGGAACCTCTGCTTGTGGAGCTTGTGGCTGGCTTCTCCAGGATCCCTCAACATATTAATGTCAGGATGTTATGGGAAGTTATAAACCTGCAGTGTTTGGCTTGCAGGTATGACTCCCAGCGATGGCCATCTCACCTGGACAGACCTCACAATTTCAGACTAGTGGATTGGCTGCCCCTTAATGACTTACTGGGTAGGAACAGTTTGCATCTCTTAGCCTAACTCTTCCTCTCTGTTAGCCTATCATATATCAACATAAAGGTGATATAGGGTAGATCGTCAAAAGCCTTGTTGATGCGGGCATTTTGGACTATCTGAAAGAAGACCAGAACAATGCATTTCAGGAGAAATTCCTGTCAGACACAGCAGGGCCAATACTGCTCCAGAGGATGACTGGGCCCCTGCTGCACTGCAGCCCCATTCTTTCCTTTTAATATTTAAATAAATCCCACAAGACTCAAGTGCAATCATGGCAATGAAAATGGCCGTGTTCACGTGTGTACATCCCCCCATCCCTTGTTAAATATGCTGTTGGCAGTGGTTTGGTCCATGTTTTTAAACCCTAACCTATAAGACAGACTGTTCTCATCTATAGGTTTTATCAGTCTCTACTACACCCAAAGTACTTTCTTTACACAGTAAAGCTTTCTCTATTTTTCTGTTTACCCCAGGTCACAAAAAAGCCCGTCTCTTTATCACCCATGGTGGACAAAACAGCCTGCTGCAGGCAGTGTACCACGCTGTTCCTGTGCTGGGAATCCCTCTGTTTGGAGACCAGTTTGATAATATGGTGAGGGCTGAAACGAAGGGACTTGGCCTCACCATCAACCCCACACACATCACCAGGGAAGTGCTCAGCTCCACTATTCAAACACTCATACAGGACATCAGGTATGTGAATGGATAGCTAGGTAATATTTGTGATGCCAGTACAGAGATGTCTGTAACTCCACCCCCTTTCGCTTGTCTTTATTTTTTCTAATAATTTTTTCTTCTCTAGGTTCAAGTCTACAGCTTTGTCCCTTAGCAGGATCCACAAATCTCATCCTGTCCCTCCAGCCCTTCGACTCATCCAGTGGGTGGAGCACATCCTGCACAGTGGAGGTGGAACTCATTTAAGGCCAGCTTCACTGGCGCATCCATGGTACCAGAGATACCTGTTGGACCTGGTGCTTCTTCTCTCCCTGGTGCTTCTTGGACCTGTAGTTCTCTCCTGGACTTTTTGTAGGAGCAGGAATAGCAGGGATAAACACAAAAAAATACATTAGCGACACCTCAGAGACAAGTCAGATTTATACCTTAGTTCTGTGTTACTGTTTTATCTCTGACTTATTATGTACTGAACCAATATGAGAACTTGCTAACTTGAATTCCCTCTACCCTAAAATACTGCAGCTGTTCAATAAAAAAAAAACTGCTTGTTATAAGTGGTTTCTACAATCCACCTTTAAATACATAAAACAAATAAGTGACTGGCATGTTGATGTAGGAGACCTTCACTTTGACACAAGTGATGGGCCCAGAAAATATATCCCTTAAGGACAAAAATATAAGGTTATAGAGAGTATAAAGATGTTTTTCTTATTACAAAATATCCCCTTTAATTATCAAAAGTAAGGTTGAAAAGTACTCCAATTTATGCCATTAATACTATTGCTCAACTTTTTAGGTTGAGTACTTTTTTTTCCTTACTGAAGAGCTTCACTCTGTATTCGCAGTTTCACTTTGGTGGAATAGCCCTAATGCCGATTGTCCTGCCCTCTCCCCTCCCAGCGCCTACCAGACGTCTCATTTGTAAAGCAGCGCCACAATGTCCAACACTTCTGTGCTACTTTGACCTGGCTGCACTGCAAGCAGGGCTGGTTGACATTACGCACGCAAACACGCACATCCACCCTAACTAAGCAATGATTTTGTGTTGTTGCATGTACCAAAGTGTGAGAGTGAGCGTTGTGTACTGCTTTGCTTGCCTATGTATGTGTAGACAAAGCGTGTTGAGAGTCATAGAATACACCTGAATTCTCAAAAGTCTGCTCTACCTGCAAAGTGTGTATACGCATGTGTGTGTGTTTGGGGCAGCGTTATGGTCTACTGGCCCTTGAGTTATTAACCACCAGCAAATTCTCAACTCTGACCCCCACACCCTCCTCTGCTGGTTTCCACTGAGTCTCCTTCCCCCTTCTAAACATGACACAAAAGCACATAGCAATGTTCATGGTCAGCGCTTGGAGGACCCCCCACCCTCTCCTGCCCCATTCTGTTCCCCCTTCCACTCCTCACATCTGTGTTGGGGGTTAGTAGGGAGGAAAATATAGATTAGCAAGGAAATAATGACCAATTAGGACAGCTTGTTCTCTGTCCATTCAACTGTCCATTATTTGCCTGCATTTCATTTGTCTGTTTGTCTGGCAGTTGCAGGTGCCAGTGAGTCTTCCTCTGTCTCGCACGCAATCCAAAACAGGCAAGGCAAAGCAGCCAAAGCATGATGGGACAGGACCACTGGGAGAAAAAAAAAAGGAAAGAGGCTATAAAAGGAGACTTTAATGAGGCAGAAGAAGGATACACCAATGCAAAATAGAATACATGAAAATTGTAGAGCAGAGAAGAAACAGAAGAAACAAAGGGAGAAACAGAAACTAGAAAAAACAGTGATCACAGTAAAACAGACAACATAGACATCTGTCCAAAATGTAACCTGTGTCACTTTTCTCTGTTTAATACTGTAACTGCAATTAATTTAAAGTTACATGTTTCTCATGTTTGGGATAAGCTGGAAGAGCAATGATCTACACATTTTATTTACTACAACCGTGACACTTAGTTCAAAACAGTTTAACCAGCGGTATCAAGATGAAATCAACAAAAATAAAATTTCCTGGTGATAACTGCATCACAATGTCATACACTAAAAGGTACGATGGAGCATGTAGAAGTTAAGTAGTGATGTAATGGTTGTAGAAGTTTAGTCCTTGAAACATTAAGATTTTTATCTGCTCTTTTTTGAAAAAGTCTGTGATGTGAATTTTGTATATGCGTGGGAAAACGTACGTTTGAACGTACTTGTATCTGGCATTAAAAGTGCCTGTGCGATTGCATAAATGGATGTAGTAATAGCATGTTGCCATGAGTTATGTCTCAGTAAAATGAATGACGGTGGGAAGTTAGGGTTGTTTTGGAGCTGAGAGCAAATCACTGGGGCTGAATAAGTTCTGTAATTACTGAATATCAACACATTGTCCTTGGTACAATGGTAATGAATCTGATAGGCTCCAATGTAAACCCTTGCTATGGGCTGAGTGACTTCCCTGATATTAACAGGACAAATGGGGAGACGGTAGGAGACTGTAGAGAGGGTACAACTGCATTAATGTACTGGGCTGGAGTTGTCTGTTGTTTGTAGATTAGAGCCCCATCTAGTGACCTGAGAAAAAGTCTTGAGAGTGAGACTTGTGCCTAAGGAATCATGGCTTCCTGGAATTAACCCCAATTCCTGAATTAGGTAACCAAGTAAATGTATTCAAATACCGTTGTTAAAGTTATAGCTTTTATGATCTGGTAGGCCTACATTACTACCAATTTATTAGTATTAAGGTCCACTAGATTTGCTCCATGGCATTTTTCTGTACGCTACTTTGCACTGAGTTGTAAGTTTATTAGGTCCTACCGGTCTAATACAACAGCCTTGCAATAAATCCTTACTTCATTAGGGTTGAACATTAGGGTTGAATTGTTGCAATACAACAAGAGGTGTTTATAATGCTTACTCTGTCCTCATTTATATAGATTGGGTGAACAAAATATTAGAAAGACCTGCCAGAAACTGAAAAAACACAAGCATTAGAAGCTCTATTGTATTAATCTGCATTAGTTTTGGCTAGGTGTAGCTAATCAACAGGCGATGATGTATGATGAAGCCAAAAATATGATTCATTGCTATGGATTACATACCCAGAAATATTTAATACGGGCATTCTACAGTTTTAATATACTGCTTACAGGGGAATGCTCCTGAACCAGCTACAAGATTAAAATGTTGTTGACACATCATTGCATTAAAAAAAATCTAGTAATATAATACATACAATAATATAAGAAAGGGACCGTTGTACATAAGGACTTTATTATGTATTTTTAATGCTGAATCTGTCCACATAATGGAGTATTTTTGGCAAAGTAGGCCTATTGCTAAGATCTGAGTATTTCTTCCACCACTACTTACTTTTTCTTATTTTAAATATTTTATTTATATTTAGAGGTTATGTACATTTTTAAATAAAATGTCACATTTGAAGGCAGCTGCCATGAGGGGCGCAATGTCATTTTAAGAGGGTGTTGCTCATTGATGGCTTGTGACACGCACGAACCCGATTGGTCAAAGTGCTGTAGCTTGATTGGTCAGTGTTGACAACGTGGGCGTGGTTAGACGTCAATGTTTATGTAGCCCGCTGTCAGTGTATGTAACAGCAGCACCAAGGACTCTGCGATGTGATTTCTCGACGTTGATTTGTTTCTGTATCATTTTCCTCGCTGTCTTCACCACATTATGCACCAGCTGTTGATACGGGGACCCATTTGCAGGTGAAACACGGAGGAAACGGAGGAAAAAGCCGGGATGGCTGGCCCCTTTGGGTTCAAAGGCTGCCAGAAAATCCGGGGTCCGCAGATTAGAAATCTGCTTGAAGCGAAGGACTTCATTCTCTTTGACTGCGACGGGGTCATATGGCACGGAGAGAAGGCGATCACGGGCGCAGCGAAGGTGGTGAGCTCGCTGATCCAGCACGGGAAAAACGTGGTGTTCGTCACCAACAACAGCACCAGGCCCCGGGAGAATTATGTGCACAAGTTCTGTCGGCTGGGCTTCACCGACGTGATGCTGGACCAGATCTTCAGCTCGTCGTACTGCTCGGCTCTCTACCTGAGAGACGTCGTCAAGATCTGCGGCCGGGTGTTCGTCATCGGCTGCGACGGACTGCGCAGGGAGCTGCAGGAGGCGGGCATCCCCTGCGTGGAGGAGGCGGACGATCCGGACGCCACCATCTACGACTGCGCCCTGGCTCCGGACGTCAAGGCTGTGCTGGTGGGACATGATGATAAACTGACTTTTCTCAAACTGGCCAAAGCCTCCTGCTTCCTGAGGGACCCGGACTGTCTGTTCCTGGCCACCGACAACGACCCCTGGCACCCTCTGTCAGGTGGAAGGATACTGCCAGGTATGGTGGTGGTGATGAAACCCAGTGTATTTTGTAATAGTGCCCATCATAGATCGATTACTGAAAGGACCTACAGGCCTCAGGCCCAGGAGCCCAAGGGGTCTAAGCTAGAGTCTCAGTCAGAAGCAACTGTTAAAAGCATTTCTCATTGATTTGTATTATAGTTTTGTTTTTTTTCTCAACACAGCTGTACATTGCATACTTAAGCTACAGTAAATCTGTATTATAACATGAGCAGTTTAAATGTGTGTGCTAACTTCTACGTTACACACGTATTTTGTCAAAAAGACATGGTGTTCACTGTGATGGATTACCCATGGTTGAATGGGGGGGATCCACCTTACAAATGAGGCTCCCTTTGACCGCCGTTCTTCTCACTCTGTGCATTGTTTACCCATCACCCTAAAGGGGCCCACAATGTACACACAGGCTATATACATGGCAGCTTCATTACAGTATACTTAGCCTAGAGGTACTGACCAGTACTCCTATGCTGAAATACCACTTGGCTTCAGCTTTCTGCCATTTTTAAGTGAATCTGATTAAACACACATTTATTTAGGTGCGTCTACGCATCATGTTAGTGCAAGATGAATTGATATGTTAAAAGGTATTCAAACTATTTTGCAGGGCCTCAAGATTAGATGATAATGCCGGAATGCCTTTATAGCTTTGGCCATGTATATTGGCAGACAGTGTACACTTAATTACCAAAAACCTTACAGGGCCCCAGGGAACTGTGGTGACAGTTCTGCAGGTTGATTTTTATGAATTGAAACCAGTGGCTGCCTGGAAAACAGCAATACGGCATTCAGAAATCTAAAAACATAGCTGATGGGAGTAATGTAGCCTTATGCAGGCTATATTATACTATCAGTAGTATGCTAGCACATGCAAAACCACAGTACTAAACCCATTAATCAGCATTGCAAAATAAATCCCTGTATATCTATCTCCTGTTTTGGTGTTTCTGACAAAGTTGCTCTAGCCACTGTAGATAACTGAATACACAACATCTCATTTGTAACAAACATACTTGAAGGAGAGGGTTTAGTAGGTGGTTAGGGGAGAGGATGTCTCTTAAAGTTCACTTTTAATCTAAACTTGCTCGTCTTTACCTCCCCGGCAGGTTCTGGGTCCCTCACTGCAGCCCTGGAGGTGGCCTCGGGTCGCAAGGCCACTGTGATCGGCAAGCCCAGCCGCTTCATGTTCGAGTGCATCTCCAGTCAGTTCAGGGGGGTGGACCCCGCCCAGTGCCTGATGGTCGGGGACCGCCTAGAGACAGACATGCTGTTCGGGTCCAACTGCGGCCTCGACACCATGCTCACTCTCACCGGCGTGTCTCAGATCGAGGAGGCCCAGGAGTACAGTAATAGTGAGCTGACCACCAACCAGAGCCTGGTGCCCAACTACGTGGTGGACACCATTGCTGATTTCTTACCTGCTTTTGAACTGGACGAGCAGAGCGATTGACGAGTCCTCGCGACTCCAGTACGGAGCACAGATTGCTCCTACTACATATTAAGTGCAATGTTTAGTGTGCCGTTTGCAAAAAAATCCACATTTCTCATCAAGAACTACAAATGCTCCTCAATACCAAGACACATGTAGGACAGAATATTCCCCCTCCCAAAAGAAATAGCGTAATCCAGTGCATACCTCAGTGTTCCTTCTAGTGTTGTGCCCATTTGTGAATTGACAGTTCCTCGTTGCTGTAAGTGTTTATATTAATATCCGAATATACTGCACTTTCTTGTCCATAGGTTGTGTTTGATATCCGGTGTTGAACATCCAGAGGTATTTTTGTAAAGCCATGAATTGTTCTGTAACGGCATTCATGTGTTTAAGAGCTGGTTATTCAAATTTATTATAATTTTTTTTGTTTGCCAAAAAGCAGACATGTACTTACTAGTGCAGAATTGTTTTGTCCTGTGTGTTTGCCTAGGTGTGACTTCTCCTTGATTAATTCATGGCAAGAGGAGAAAATAAAAACTAAAACTGTGCAACTCCGCTCTGGTAGAGACTAAGATGACAATCTGCCAGTCAAGACAGGTGAAGTGTATATTCACTTTTGGCCTTTCTGTCATGTCTGTGCATCCTGTGCCAATATTCATCTGAGTAAATAAAGCAGCTTGCTGAATCTCATAGTTAGAAAACCAGTAGCAGATTAATGGTGGCTGCTCACACTGCACTATTGTGAAATTTCAATGTTGTTAATGTTTACCATATAGAGCATGCCAGCAACGGTAACAAAAATAAATACCTGAAATGAATGCTAAACATGATGTTGTTCATTTGTTGAAGACAGTGACGTCCTGCTATTACAAATGTCCTTATCTTCTGTTTGTTTTGTGTCTATGCATCTACAGCAAGCATGATAAGACCACCACAATCAAAATACAATAGTTCTTTAATCATTTAAATCCAGTAGTTCACATGAACTCAACCACATTTCACTCAGTACTATTGCAATTTGATATCCAGCATCTCCTCAGCCTTGTTCAGCTCCAAAGGAACCTTCCAGTAATGTTCTTCTCTGTACCAGAGCCTCATGCTTAGATGTGGGTATGGTGGTATTATTGCAAGTGAAGCTCAAATTAACTGTATGACAAAATTAAAACTCAGAAAAACCCTGCGTTAAGCTGGTATTATGTTAAACTAATGTTGAACAAAAACCAGAAATCTGTAAGGAGTAATTGCAGTGAAGTAAATAAGGAAACCCTGTAAGCTATAGTTATGGCTTTGCTGCGTGTAACACAATGAATTTCCCTTTAGTATGAACTTCAAATACAATTAAGATTTAACATCTAAAAAAATAAACATATGTACATTTTAAACAGGATTAATGAAGTACTTTATTCTACATCATGTCTCATGTGGCATTAGGCTCACTTGGGCTGAGGAACAGAATTAAAGACACGTACTGATCTCCAACGGATAAGGTTTGGTTGAATCGCTTCATGTCACTCGGGTCCACCGCGCTGTGGCAAAGAAAATAGAACAGAATACAAATCTTATATTCACCAATAAGGAACATGACGTGAAAGCTGCTCATACACGAGATTCTCTCTAAATACACCAACTTTATTTAGGTTTACATTGTTTGAAGTGTGAGGGGGATGCAGGGTTACAGAATACTTGTAAACTGTTTTCCTATAAGAAATCCATTGGAATTCCTTTTAATGCAAACTAAAAATCTGCTTTCCAAGCATATTTTAGATTTGGAGTACACTGAAACACCACACAATCTATACCTACAGTACCAAAGCATTCAACAGTTAATAAAGAAGCTTTAAGGTCAAAGGTTGCTACGTAGGTTTATCTTAAACCACAGACAAAGGTTATGTTCTAACTGACACCAAATTAAATGTCCAAGCAAAGAATTTTCCTTCTCCTTTTCACTACCTCCAGCCACCCTGCTTGGTTTTGAAAAGGCCAAATTGTCAGTGAAATGCTCTAGGTATAGTATATAGCAACATAGGTGGTCCGTGAATCCTCACCTGGATGTAGTCCATTTCTTCCACTGTCAACGGTCTCCTGCGGTATCTCGAAGTTAGTTGCTGAATAGAGGCCATGGTGTCTGGCGTGCCAGGGATTGGGGTCAAAGGTACATGAGGTATTGATAATGGAGGCGGCGCTGCAGCTGAAGGGGAACCCGGAGAGTTGTGTGGTTGGAAGTTAACTACTAACGTTTTCAACACCTCTTGTGCTAGAAAAAGGAAAGGAAAAAAAGTGACTATTGATAAAAGGAGAAATCAGAAATCATCAGACATTAAAAAGAGAGGGTAGACTACAACTGTTTAGACCTTAATGCCAAATTTCTGGAGTTTTAATTAATTCAATCCTTGTTAAATGTTTTAAGTATGATGAATATTTCATCTATCAGAGTTGTAAAAAAAAACAACAGTTCTTATGTTGGCCAAGCTGTAGGTTCAAATGATAGTTGTTGAAGTAATTATCTACCGCTGGATGCCTTTACACTGTTTAGACTGTGTTATTTCAAACTTTACTTTTACTGTAAATACAGTATCTCAACTTGAAGTGATGTTGACATCGGGCCAGTCTGGCACACAAAGAGAAAATACACCATGAAACAATCAAAAAGGCCAGGAAATATCAGTTAAACCACCAAGACCTGTTGTTTGTTTTTTTTTTAGGGTGGGTTCCTTCATTTGGGTCAACATGTCAACTATCTGACCATTATTCACTTTCTTCATACTTACCATTGGGCTTTGGGATGCCTTGTCTATTGGGGAACTTGATCAGAGGAGCGTGAGGCCGAACAGCCTGCAAACACACACAATATTCCCACTTGTTTTGTCTGCTGAATTATAGAGGTATCTGCTGCTGAGGCTGAGAAACAATATACCGTGGAGGTGAAAAGAATTTGTTTGTGGTGCTTTACATTAGTTTTGTTTCTCAGGATAATTTATTCACATCAATTTGGACAGATTGGTTTAAACCTTAAACCAGGAAGTGCAAAAAGCTACCTGCAAGGTGTGTGGATTACCTGAGTAACTGGGACTTACAAATGTAATTCTGAAAGTATTTCAGTGGCAGATGCCTCGAAATGAACACGCCATTTTTGTGATTTAACTGTAACTCTTCAGAGATGACCGTAGCCTCACACTGACAGGAGACTAACACAACATGTACTAAGATTACAGTACTTTTTGTCTGTAGTACTGTTGAAACAAATGATCAGAGAAAAAAAACTGACTGACTACAATTTCAATAATCAATGAATCGCAAAAGCAAAAGTGCTAGATCCTGGTCCTAGTTTCTAAGATGCAAGAATTTGCTATTTTCTCTATTTGACCGTTGCATAGTAGCATAATTCAACTGACGTTGTCATTGTGAACAGATTATCTTTTGGTTTTGGACTGAACAAAACAAAGCAAATTTGAAATGACGACTTGGTATGCAAAGTATTGAGAGGCATTATTGTACAACTATTTTCAGACGTTACAGACTAAAGAATTCATCAACTAATTTTAAAAAATGAAAAGATGAATTGATTATGTAAATAATCATTAGTTTCTGTTAAAATCCATTCCAGCATTGTTTACAAATTTGTTGGGCAACTGGGCTACAAATGTAGAAGTAAAACAGCTGTCAGATACAGTCTCCTTCTCATTGAGCAACAGAATAGAAGAAAGTAAACATTGAGTGAGTAAATGACAAACTCTCCCTATGTTATTTTTAGGTGTCCATTTTTCAGCTCTGGACAAAGTTATCTACCTCCTGAGTAGATCTCAGTTCAGCATTCGGCCTTAACAGACTGGGCTAACAGCGCAGCCAGAGCAGTGAAAATGTTGTTTAATGTTAATATTGATTTAGTCAGTAACTCTGCTGCTGTGTCAACATGATGAAATACATGGCTGAGAAGGACAAAAACAACAAGGGTACGACATTGCTTCGTCACCCCTAGAAAAGGCCTCACTAAAATAAACCAGCAACTGTTCACAAAGCGACGTTTTTATTTAGACAACGTTTCTCTGAGCTCAACACACCGACATCTCAAGTAAATGACATTTTCAGGAGCAACGTTACCTGGATCACTCGGGCGGTGGGAGCAGCCATTTTGGAGCTGACTTTGCTCCCCATCGCGACCTCACGTTTACTTCCGGTATAAAAAGCTCCTTGCAGCTGCTGAAACACACCCCAAGATGGCGCTGTTATCGTTGAAAACACATCACATATATACCATAACAACACACAGCGGTCCTCAAGACGCAGCTAGCTATGTGATAAAGGTGCAGGGGGGTGACATGGCCTGCACGTCTTAATGTTACACATGAATGCATCAATAGGAGACTGAGCTTTACAAGATACAGGCACAGTATTAATCTCCATGACGCATTTAATTAAGACTAGAACACGTACATTAATAATGTTTTATTAGCTATAGCTTACATCTATGTCTTTACCTTTCTGGTAATGACAAGCAGTCGGCAGATGTGTTGTCCCACTGGTTGTTCTGCTAGGTCAGATCCTCAGGCCATGGTGCCGCCGGGTTGTAACTGTAAGCCAGCCTCGTGTCAATAAAGGACATATAAAAATGTACCAAAGACCTTAATCCTCTAATTTACAAAGCAAAACCATTCGAGGTAAGGCTTCAAAGGCCTGTAGTCCTCATAAAGCAATTAAAAGCTTCGGACAGTGCCTGTGTTATATCGGGAAACGTCAATACAAGACTACTGTCTGAATATCACACCATATACCATGTATCATTTAATTTCACGTCGCATTGAAAAGAAAAAAAAAACGGATAACCTGGTCAGATGATCAAGGCTTGTCCAATCCAAGACGAGGAAGTCAGAAGAGATGTTTTATACGAGAAGATGTGTCACCAGCACAAGCTAAAACACAAATCTCCCATGCTGCAGTGCACAAGTACAAAGCCCAGTATTTACACTGGAGATACACATCAAATCACTCCACTAGGCTATATAACAGGCCACTTAAACCGCATCAATAAACATAGCTTAGTTAAATATATCTTATTTAACACTGCCCTAACAAAATGCTTAGGCCTCTTAAGGGAAAACAGAAAGGTCAAAATCAAAGCAGATATTTTGTCCCTCTTATGGGATCGAAATGCTGTAACCTACTATTTCCATAGGGTAACATCTTAATAACACTTAAATGTCTGAATGTCTTCTAAACTCCATGCATGCCCCTAAAGCAGACTTACTGCCTTATAAAATACTTTATTCTAACGTTTTCATGAAAAGTAAACTCACTTGATCTGAACTTGTAATATCACCCTTAAATACAAAAAAATGAAACCTTTTAACAGAAAATAGCCTACTAAATAGCAAGTACGTTGTACGTTGTTGTACGTTGGTTTGTGGAGGTTTAAACCTTCGATGACACATAATGGGTTTAAAATGATTAACGCAGTGCCAACTTGTAACAATTAGGCGACCGCTAGCTGATGGCACATCTTTCCTATAAGGCTCTTTGTGGCCAATGTCAAGCATAAGGGCCATGTTGTCAGAACACCGCCATCTACTGGATTCCTCATTCATTTTACGATTATCTGAAGCCGTGCAATGTTG
The DNA here is from genome assembly GCF_021292245.1 of Micropterus dolomieu. Classification (NCBI taxonomy): domain Eukaryota; kingdom Metazoa; phylum Chordata; class Actinopteri; order Centrarchiformes; family Centrarchidae; genus Micropterus; species Micropterus dolomieu. The sequence continues at coordinate 16,771,275 of NC_060170.1, read as the reverse complement.
AGGGTCTGTCTTTACTCATGTGTAATTATTCCACATTCAGGAAAAAAAGCCCATCTCCAGCCCTTGAACCACAGTGTGGGACTAAGTGATTCCAAAATTTTTATGTTCTGACATTATATTGTGGAGACTGCAGAGAGAGAACTGTCTTTTTCCATGGCAAGAATAAGCCCACTTATGTAAACTTAATCATTAAATGTTATCCTCATTGCACTAAGGCTTTGCTCTATTACAACATGTCTATATTATATTTGTCCATGCATGATAGTTCTGTCCAAAAATAACTGTGTTTGTGTACATGATCACATATCTACAGAAGGTGAAATTGATAAAGCAGAAAAATATCTACCAGCCCGCCTCCACCTGCCCATCCACAGCAAGAAACTACATCACAACAGCCTATTTATTAATTCACATTTTATTAGATACTTTTAATTAAACAAACTGATCCAGAGTCATGAAAAAACAAAAGGTCCTAATCTTAACATGGGCCGTCTCCTAACTTGAACTACAGATCTGCAATCAGCAGATGCACAGAACAGTGCTAGTGTCAAGTGAAGATTCGGCCCCTGACAATATGTTTGTTAGGTGCAGCACTATGTGCAGATCATCATCGTCAGTAACTCAACGGCACGGCTGTTTGACTCAGTTCTGCAGCCAGGTCCGAAGGACACAGACTGACTCAGTGGGTCTTTGACCTGTCGAATAGCTGCTTGAGTTGGTCCTGAGAGGTGGCCTCTTTCTGCTGCATAAGATCAATGTGGCCCTTGGTAATACCCCAGCCGTCGGGGGCAGACATGGAGGGACACAGGGGGCGGCCAGAGGCTGGCTTCAGGTTCTCCCAGTAGTCACGACGGGCTCTAAAAGAGACGAAAAGACAGTAACACTCATAACAGTTAGTACTCACTGGTGCTGAATAACTCAAAATTTCACATGTGACTGAGTTTAGCAGCATCTTTTTGGTATTCAGTGACTACCAGTGAGATTAAAATATTAAAAGTTGCTCCTGACCTGGCTCTGACCCAGGGCTTGGTGTGCATCTCCAGACCAGCTCCCCAGCTGCCGTGTTTCTCTGATGCAGCTGGGAGGAAGCCTCTCTCAGGGGCCAGCTCCTCTGCCACAGCCCTGATGTGATAAGGCTCAAATCCACAGCAGCCACCAATGAAGCGGATGCCACCGTTGTAGGCCTCTCTGGCGTAGTGGTGCATGTCCCAGCGGGTCAGGATCCTGGGCTCCAGACCTGACAGAAGATTCTGGTTTTATACACATTTGACTGCAGGTTGGTTGCTTTTGGTGAAATTGTGTATTTCTCTGTTGAACGGTTGACCTTGCTCCAATGTAATGCAGTACATGCACACTGAGAAAGAATGTGCGTTAACTTAATGGTGACAATTAAATGCAACACAGTTTAATATTACCGAAGGGGAATTCTGGCAGATCGATGAATCCCTGACAGCTGCAGTCAGGAGTGTGGTATGCCAGGGGCTGCACCATGTAATGAGCCTTCAGTCCGGCCTTTTCCACTCCCTCCTTCATCATCTTGACAGCTTTCACGCAGGTCATGGGGTCAAAGTGGCAGTTGACTCCAACAATCTGGGCACCTACAGCAGAACATGCATTAGTGTGAGCTGGCCATTACAGATAAGCAATGTAGAAGAGACAACACCAACTGTGCCTTGAAGTTGTGGTTGCAAGGTTTGGGTAGATGACATTTTAAATTCGGCTGATTCCTTTTAATGGCAAACATTTTAAAGCTGGTGACTCAATAGAACAACTACTGGACACAGTTTTGGCATGTAGAGTGGTCCCAGTTATCAAATCATAACACCGGTAGATGACCGAAGTGTCATGTCAGGAAACACTGCCTCACACGACAGTGAGGTCAGGTGAGGACAAGATGACCTAATTTGAACAAGTTTAAAGTTAAATATCAAGTTTTGTGCTTCTCCTACATTACCTTCCAGCATATAAAACCTGGAACTACAATTTAGATCATCTATTAAGAAAAAAAAATGTGGCTATCCCTTTTAGATTGAGCTCCAAAAGTAAATTGTGCTCATGGGTTTAGTTTAGAGAGCTCTGTACCCACCGGCTTTGACCAGCCTGACAGCACACTGTCCAGGGGAGATACCATGCATGTCTCCCTCTGGTCCGATACACAGAGACGCAGCCACAGGCTTCCCTGTCTCCTTCAGCACCTCCACAGCCCACACGGCCTCTTCAACATGCTCAAAGTACTGCCGGACAGAGACATCAGCACTAAGTCAAACCATGTTCCTGGCATGACACGGCTTTCATAATTAACAACATACACCAGAAAATGGCTAAATATTGTGGAATAAATGCAGTTGCCCTTATGGTTAAGTGGTGTTTTGGATAGAAAACCTCTACCTCAGCAATCAGGAAGTCCACATTTTTCTTGATGAACACATCCAGCTGTTTCTTGAAGCTGGCCTTCACCTCTGTCTCACTCTTGCAGCTCAGGTAGGACGGAGTCTGAGACACTCCTCCGGCAACCAGAGCGTCGCCCTCATTGGCAACCTCACGGGCCAAATCGCAGGCGGCCTCGTTGATCTGAGCTCCCTGCAGGTCAAAGTCAATTTATGGTGAAACAAAGGCAAGAAAAGTCACCTGTATAATATTCTGTGTATTCCTGTGTAAGTGGTGTGATGTCCCAATTAACTCACAGTGAAGGTGAGCTTGTTCCCTCTGTTCTCCAGTTTGTCATCACTGGCGTAGAAGGTGAAGGTCTGCATAACGTTGGACCCTGCCCTCAGGAACTCCCTGTGCAGCTGTCGCACTGAAAATCATCAAGCAAACAGATTATCATAAGGTGAACATACTAACAAATCCATCTAAACTGTGGCACATAATGCATAAGGAAAAGTAATTTGCAAAGAACACTTGCAAAAGATAATGAAGACAAGCCATTTTAAGTTGTAACAGAGTATTAAAGTTGGTAACACAGCTTGTTCTCGCCTGCTTCAGGGTGCTCTGCGGCAGCTTCGGGTGTCCAGGGGCCGGCCTTCACGTAGCCTCTCTTCTCCAGGGCAAACACAAAGCCTCCATCGCCGATCACGACCTCCCCACCATCAAGACGCTCCAAGATTCCCTGTGATAACGGATCAATGCAGAGTGAATATGACTAGAGCCACTGAGGGTAAAGGGTCTGCAGGCTTTCATTCAAAGAACACCAGCTGGGACCAGTGTGCTCCCTTCCAGTATAGATCCTGTACAGCATTATGTCCCTCCTCTGGCCAGACTGACTCTGCTTAGATACCAGAAATAAATAGAAACGGATATCTGTGTAATATGGATCATGCATAATAGTTTCCCCAATTCAGTGCCACACACACCTTCTGTCAATGACGGAATCATCAAGAAAGCAGATTATGTGTGAGAACAGCTGCGCTGCTGGTAATGACAGATTGAGCTGCACCTTTTCCAACATGCTTGGCTGTCAAAGTAAAATTTAGACTTTGTGTGAGCTGTTAGGTCGCCTCAGTCTGAAAAGACCCTAATTATTACACTTTAGACTCTGTGTCTGTCTGTAAAATGCATTCAGTCAGAAAGTGTAAACTGTGAATGGCTATTACTGTGATGAGTTTGAATTCACTGCAGTGGTACTTGGTATTTATTTAGTTATTTGTTTATTCACATAATTCCGCTTTTATTTAAAATGATTTTACTTCTACTACTTTAATTTACTAAAATATTTTTACTTTTTAGAGTATTTCAGAATGCAGTAGATCAAAAAACCTATATGTGTGCTGAAATCTAACTAATTTTAAGAATAAACACCTTAACCTCCAGGGCATTGGGATGGAGTCAGAGATCTCAGACACCTGGACAAATAAAGCCAATCTATCTGCATGGCTAGATACTACTAGAATAGGTGAGAAAATATGTGTCTTTGCAATTTGTAATTTTGCAATTTTGTCATTTGTTGTTTGTGGTTAATTTACCATTATATTACATTCAGTTGTTCAATAACTGTTTCAGTTTGGAGCTCAAGAGAGACATCACACATATTATAATCATTGGCATTCCACAAAACTACCAGTTGTAATTCCCTGCATGGAAATTCTGCTAGCCCACCCCGCCTTTCCACAAACGTCCACACATACCTTCTTTCCCGTTGCCATAATACTGCTGCTCTGTGGACCCCTGACTGCTCAGACTTTGAGAGGCTAAAGCCACATTAGAGAGGAGCAGAGGGTCACTATAAATCTCTCTGAAGTAGGGGAGGGTTCTGAGTAAGAGCTGCTCTGATTGGTAAGAGGCAGGTTACACAACTGCAATATTTACTCCTTGCCCTCCCCTCTTTTACTGAACGAGAGTACTGTGAGTGTGTGCTCCTAGTTTGGTCCGGTTTTATTACGGTTGTTAATGTGTTTTCTTCTTGTTTAGTTTGTGGGTGTTTTTGACCGTAAATAGATGCACTTACTTAACAGTAGGCAACCACTTTTAATAAACCAGTAAGGATTGAGTAACTTGTACATCAGTGCATTTGTGAATGGGTGACATAATTAAATAATTAAACACTGTTACACACTGTTTCTTTCAGGGTTGTGTTTGTTGCAACAAAATTAAGTGACAAACTCAGGTTTATTGTTTTGGAGTTTACATATTATTACACCATACTGGAGCATCGCTGTTACTGAGTGCTTTTCATCTTTAAATGGAACTGGGAAAGACTTCACTCCTTTAGTCTTATCCCTCCCTTGTTGACCGACTAAAGGGATGGGTGCCTCGGTTTTCCCGCTCTGCCTCGCTCATGCAGAGGACTTCGCCTTCTTCTGCATCTCCAGCAAGTGCTTCATTTCCTGTGCGCTGGTGGCCTCTTTGTGCTGCAGCAGGTCAGCGTGGCCCTTGGTCACACCCCAGCCCTCTGGTGTGGAAAGGGACGGGCATTTGGGACGGCCGGATGCGGGTAAGAGATTCTCCCAGTAGTCACGACGGGCCCTAGAGGAGGTAAGATAAAGACACACGTTACACACAGAGAAAGGATGCACCAAATAATAGTATTCCTGAAATTGTGTACATTGAAGTGTCTTAAATATTTTAGATGGTTTACCTGGCTCTGACCCAGGGTTTGGTGTGCATCTCCAGACCAGCGCCCCACATTCCGTGTTTCTCTGAGCCAGGGGGCAGTATCCCTCTCTCAGGGGCCAGCTCCTCTGTCACGGCCCTGATGTGATAAGGTTCAAACCCACAGCAGCCACCAATGAATCGGATGCCAGCCTTGTAGGCTTCCCTGGCATACTTGTGCATGTCCCAGCGGGTCAGGATCCTGGGCTCCAGGGCTGAGAGCAGAAAGAAAAGTTGTGAAAAGCCACCGCCTGCATGACAGTTACTTGGCAGATGTGTGTCTTTTTCTTTCAATGTCCAAGCAAAGCATATTACCGAATGGGAATTCTGGGAGGTCGATGAATCCTTGGCAGTTGCAATCAGGGGTGTGGTATGCCAGGGGCTGCGCCATGTAGTGAGCCTTTAGTTTAGCCTGCTCCACTCCCTCCTTCATCATCTTAACAGTCTTCACACAGGTCATGGGGTCAAAGTGGCAGTTGACTCCCACAATCTGGGCACCTGGAGAACAGAGAAAAATGGTTGTTACACAGCTGACTTTCGAGGAAAGAAACAAAAGGAAAAATCATGAGACCGTGCAGGGTGGATGAAATACGTACCGGCCTTCACCAGCCTGACAGCACACTCCCCAGGTGAGACGCCGTGCATGTCTCCCTCCGGTCCAATGCACAGAGAAGCAGCTACGGGCTTTCCGCTGGTCTTCAACACCTGCACGGCCCACTCCGCCTCCTCAACATGCTCAAAGTACTGCAGTACGACAGAAACAACGTATTCACCACTGAGCACTTATTTGTTCCACTAATATTTCAGGTTATAGAAGTGTAGACGTGACTTGCGCACTTAACGAAAGGAAATAAGACGTGTGTCCACCTCAGCAATCAGGAAATCCACATTCTTCTTCATGAACACTTCCAGCTGTTTCTTGAAGATGGCTTTAACCTCTGTCTCACTCTTGCAGCTCAGGTAGGATGGAGTCTGAGACACTCCACCAGCTACCATTGCGTCTCCTTCGCTGGCTACTTCCCTTGCCAGGTCACAGGCTGCCTCATTGATTTGTGTCCCCTGAAAGAATGAGGAAGGGGATGACTTTGTTGAGGATCATACTTTGTACAATACATACCATGTTTCTTGATACATCAGTAACGGGTAAAGCGAAATTTGCAAGATCTGCACAATCTCGGTAATGGCGGTTGTAAAGTGCTATAGTTCTACTTGTTGTTGTTGATACTCACAGTGATTCTCAAGGTCTGACCCCTGTTTTCCAGTTTGTCATCGCTGGCATAGAATGTGAATGTCTGCATTACATTGGATCCTGCCCTCAGGAACTCCCTGTGAAGCTGCCGCACTGGCGGAAACATAATGATTTGTCACATTAAAGGGAAAATTTTGTGCATTTAGGTTTGTGCACCTTCCCTACGGCCTTCATGTGGTTTCGGATACAATATGTGAGCTGTCTTACCGGCCTCAGGGTGTGTGACAGCAGCCTCAGGAGTCCATGGTCCGGCCTTCACATACCCCCTCTTCTCCAGAGCAAACACAAAGCCGCCATCGCCAATCACCACCTCCCCAGCATTCAGACGCTCAAGGAGACCCTGTTGGAGCAGAGGGACCCATGCACACACATCACCATCTACACTGAATGGCTTATGAGCTTATTGATATTTTGTTGATTACTTAATATCTCTAGAAATACAAGAGAGAAGAAGGACAACAAGGGACAGACAAAATGTGTGGGATTTAAAGATAATATAATAACACAGACATTTGTACGTGAACAGTTTTGCAGTATATGTGAAGTTGATAAATAGATCATGTGTGCAATGATTCTGTGTGTGTTTGTGTGAGAGAGGCTACAGTCCAGGTACAAAGGTGCAAAGATAAAAGCAGATCTTAGCCTGAGGAATCAAAATCTCTCTTCTCTGTAGAATAACATAGATTACTTTACCTTCCTGACAGGTGCCATCTCTTTTTTCCCAGTTTCAGCTGCAGCACCAAGCAATTGGTAACAGCAAACTCCTCCTTTGGCAAAGAGTGAGAAGAGAGTGCTGATAGATGTCCTCACCAGTTTTATACTGCTGGGTGAACTGCAGAATTTCATTTCGGTGCCAAATTCATGTCTAATTGCCACATATCTGTTTGGAAATTGTGCAACATAGTCTGGTTTACAGATCAATGAAGATGGCATGGGTTGTAACAGTCCATTCAGAGAAGACCAAGGACATGTGAAATTTCAAAAAAGCATAATATGACCCCTTTAATATATATGTAAAACTGTGTGGGCCACAGTGTAACAAATAAAATAATGTAGCAGGTTAAGTTTAACATACCCAAGCATCTTTATTGTGTTTTTGAGTTTACTTTAATTGTGCAAATTAGCTTAACTTATAAAATATTCATACATGTTTATGACCCCTTGTTAACCAACCTGCTATCATCAAACTAAATTCTCCAGGTCTTCTTTGTGTGACCTTACCCTACAGTGTCCTCACAGGACTTTCTACAAAAGCCTGAAGATAAAAGTTTGTGCAATGCACCTCTTTCCAATTGCTTACATTCCTGTTAATCTTGGTACACAAGACTGACAAGTGATTATTGGTGACTGACTGAATCGTGTCTATGTTTTATGTTGCGCTGAATCCAGTTTTGAAGATCTTATAACAGAACAGAAATATTTGTGGTTTGTGTTTTCTAAAACTCTTGTGTTTTAGTCTTGGGTTGTGCAAAGAAGCATTGGCACATACAAAACATACTATAACAGACATAGAGCTGCAACACACACACACACGTTGTTTCTCTGTTCTTTATGACATAATATCTACATGCCTAAGCTTAACAAAATTGTAACCTGAACCCCAGAACCAAGTCTTAACTCTCAAAAAGCAGTCTCTACCCGTGGGGACAAAAAGTTTTGACACAAGTCCCCATTGGTTGGTGTGCATTTAGGTTCAAGTCCCAGCAAGACATACAAACATGAAACACACACACACACACACACACACACAGGGGTATTGACCTTCAGTAGAGTGGTGGTGTTTCGTTCTGTAAGCTCTGGATCTATCCAGTTTCAGGAGGAATGTTACAGATAGGCCTCCCTAAGGTGTTTATCAACAGAGTCAAAGTTCTGAAAAACGCCTCTAATCTATAGTCCACCGTGGGTTTTCATAAGCTTGAATTGAAGTTGCACAGATCACATTTCTTTCTGTTAACCAAAACTGACTGTGGTTACTGCACTAAGTAAAAGTGTTACATTTCCCAAAAATTGATTCTGGCACTAGCTGTTCAAACCCAGAGCACAAAATTCTAGTGGAGATCCCATTTCTATTTGCTTTCTTGCAGAGAGTAGATGAGATGACATCACTCTCAGATCTGTCTGTTAAACAAGACTCTAGAGCCTGAACATAGTTAGCTTAACTTAGCACAAGAACCAGAAATAGGGGGATACACATGGTTCTGTCCAAAGATAACAAATTACAATGCCCACTGTAAAGCTCATAACTGTAAAACATTATGTTGCTATTGTTTAATCTGTGAGAAAAACTGTGTAGTCCTAGAGTCAACCTCATGGTGACAACGACAGCACTCCAAAAAGTCACTTCCCCACGCCAAAAAGCAGTATGTAATCCCCTGGAAAACCACAAACTGTTATTTTTACTGTTTATTTCTTTTACACTTTAAACAAATAAGATATGACATTTTTACATTTAATGCGCTTTAGATAGAGCCAGGCTAGCTGTTTCCTCTTGTTTCCAGGCTTTGTGCTAAGCTAAGCTAACCATCTCCTGGCTGTAGCTTCATATGTAGGAGATATGAGAGTGGTATTAATCTTCTCAGCTAAATCGATTGGCAAGAAAGTGAAGAATCATATTTCCCAAAATGTCCACCTATGCCTTTAAGCCAAATGTTTTTATGTCTTGTTTATAGTTATGTTTCACATCTGGATAAAAATACGCTCAGACAAACAGGAAACATGAAGGTCAGAAAGACTGGGAATCTTTAACCTTTAGCATGTGAGTGGTTACCAAACAGAGCAGCCAAAAAAACAAAACAAAAAGAGTTACTAAATGCTCACACTGGAGGGAAGGGTGATGCCTGTGTTCACACAACCCAGTCATTCATCAAACTCCTCACAGGCAACTTTAATGTAATGTTCTTTTGCCCTGGCCGCATTTAGAAAGGAGTGGTCTGTTTACTGTAAGGTGTAACAGTTTTCCTTGCAAAGGCAGCACCATAACAAACCTTCTGAACTTCTTTCCTCAGGCTTGAGTGTTTACACGTACATGTGTGTTGCACAGTTTTTAGTGAGTGTTTGTCAACATGTTTGAGTGTATGTGTATTTACGTGTAAGAGCAGAAATAGCTCTAATGTGTCAAGTATCACTGAAGTGCTGAGTCAGGAAGCTGATCTCCTCTATCAAAGAGACTCTAAATTCCAAGTGCACACTGAAGCGTAAGACTGTTCTGAAATGACCTCCAAATGCACCAAAGGGATCACTGCTCACCATGCACACTGCCCACATTACAAAATGTTGAATGACCAAACGGCTTATGCAACATTTGTACATAAATAGTTTTTAGAAAGGCATCTTTCTCTTCCAGTGATCACCATCTTTTAGGTACAAGGTTTTAAAGCTCTTCCTCTCTATCTCCTTCTCTTTTTTTCACAGAAACCACATCAAGAGTTACTACATGTGGGGCCTGGTGAAATTACGCCATAGATTCAGTTTTATGAAATCTATTTACGTTGTGTATTTCTACCATATCTCATTTCTTCTGAGTTATTCCAGCTATTCGAGTTGGAGTATCAGGCGCTGACCAGCAGCTGCACTGAGTGACATTTTCTCTTTGTAGCCAAAACTTCTCGCAGGCTGAGGCTAGAACTGAGGCCAGAACGGAGGCCGTCCATGCAGTTGAAAAAAGACTGACGCAAGCAGAGGGTGAAAGGACAAAAATGATAAGAAACGGGGTCTGATGGCTAATGTCTGATGGCTGATGGTGGGAACTGGAGCTGGTATGGTTGAAAGGATGAGGGTTTGGAGTGATGCTGGCTGGGAAAAAGACCAGATTTGACACATGAGGGTGGAGGAGGAGGAGGGTGCACAAAATTGCAAGTTTGCAAGCCTGGATCTTTCTGTGGCGACACACATTTGACCTGGGCACTGACACTGATAAAGCTGTGGTTAACAATTGACTCCTAACAAACTGATAAAGTGTTGGACTTGTCACATGCTCTATTGGCCAGGTGGCAACAGAGAGAAGCTTGTGTAACACCCCAAATTGTAATTCTTGACATTAGATTATGTTTCTGAATTGTAACCTGCATTGTGAGTTATGGTAATGCTGTTGTTATATGTTGATTATTGGTGATCTTGCCCGTTTTTCTTCAGTGCGCAACAATATGTCATTGCACATTCTTGTTTACTGGCCTGAGTTTGTGTGTGTGTGTACGTGTATACAGCCTGTGCTGAGTGCAGTAAAAGGATGTCCATCAGAGCCTTTAGAGCCAAACTAACCCACCTCTTGATGTCTTTTCTTCCTATAACCTTCACACATGTTCTGTTTTCGGTGTTGCTTCACTCTCTCCTCTCCTGTTATAGAGGGACTGTCTGTGCAACTGCAGCCTTCTGTTTACCTCCACCCCTTCTTCTGGTCCAATCACAGCTCAAGCTGAAGAAGACATTCTGCTGAAACTGTCCATTTTTTGTGGATTTGTAGGCCACAGACAGATAAATAGGGAGAGAGACACTGAGTGAGTGATTGAGGAGAGAAGGAGAGGGAGATCACTCTGTGACCTAATAAACTGGTTGTAGTCTTTGAAGGCTTGTTTTTTTTTTATGTCTCTTGTGTTGTATAAAGACACTGGTTGTAAGAAATAGCATCTGTTAGCATCATGACCCACTTCTTCTTAGTTTTTTAAATGTACTAAACAAAACTAAGGTAGTAAAGTAAGTGTACAATGTAATACTACTTTGAGACACAAGAGGGCATGATTGTACACTTTTTTCAGTATAGGCTTTTTGCTCTTGCATTCAGACAATGAAACCAATAAACAATCCATATGCTCCCATGCAAGAGGTCACTGAACTGTTTGATATAGTATTAGAAATATGTGAATGATTAAGGTGATTAAGGCCTTTGCGGTCACCAGATATCAATCCAGTTGAAATCAAAAACATTCAAAACACCAAATGAGGGAAGGTCTTTTGGAAGAACAATGTTCATCCTTTTTGAGCACAGAAGCTGTTCGTTCGGCTCGTGGTGGCCCAACGCCTTTCTAAGACACTTTAAGCCATGTTTTTTACTTTTTATTTTTCCTTTCTTACTTTCTGTGGAGAATCAACCTCCCAAATGCGTCGAATGAGAAAAGTAGAGAAGTAAACACTTTTTTAAAATGCTTAGTTTGTGAACAAGTGCAGGTAGTAAAAGGAACTCAAAAAAGGCCTGTAGTCAGAATTGCAATGTGTTTCAAACACGTCACACTTCCTCAGGAGTCAAGTTTAAAGCTTTCTGACTTCCTTTTGCCTCAAAAGTGTTTGCATTTGTGCACAAACAAAATGTCTTCTCATATCTCTACATTTAACATCTTCCCTCCTTTTTCATTCTATGTCCTTCAATTTGTCACCAACATACAGTTTTGTATTTGTATTATAATAACAAAGACACAGAGTAGTACTAGGACTTAACTAAAGTAGTTGCTGTTCAACACGGGTGAACATAAACTTTGTGAACTTGTTAAAGTTAAGAGAGGGACGGTTTGAACCAACGCACTTGTCGTTCACTGTAATAAAGTAGCTCTACAGCTTTTCATTACCTTCTTTTCATTATCTCTTGGCGAGAAAACACTGTAAACATGTCAAGCTGTACAGAGGTTTTACAGTAACTTGTCTTTGAACTGCTCCTTTTAATCTCAATGTGAAGTTTCACAGCCTGGCTGCAGAAAACTGAACAGCGCCAGCCTGCCAAATGCACATGAAAAGACAATCAGTGCAGGGGAATTTATCATCAAATAATAGCCAGATGAGCCAGTAAAATGTATATATCATATGAAGATTTAAGTAACTGTGAGCAGCAAATCATTGACCAAAACCTTATATCCTTGTGTGCATTTTCTATATTTTAAATCACATAGGACAAACTGCTCATGAAAAGCATGCCTGAGGAATGACCCTCTTCAAAAATCAGATCGAGTTAGATGGTATGCGTTGTTTCTCTTTTGTTTGTTAGCAACCACAGACATGTCCAAACACAATTCATGAAGTCACCTGCATCCAAGACTTTGGCAACTTTTGAAATTTATTTTGGCAAAACAAACAGCAGTGCAAAACTGTTGATGCTAGTCAGGTTTTAATGCTTAATGTGATTTTACGGGAAATGTGTCAGTATTTTAGTTCATTCCTTGTGTCCGCAGGTTGTTAATATGTGGAGAGTAGCAGAAGGTTTGTCAGATAAATAAAATTTGGATAAGCAAAGAGTCCAAATATTTGTAAAGCTAATGGTGAGCCAAAGTACTCAAAATACTCTGAAAATTCACCATATAAGATGAACTCTATGGGTGTTTGTGTGCACACTCATGAGTCAGACACAGATTGAATAGCCCTGCTGTTTTTGTAGATGAAATGAGACAACATTATTATCCATCATGAGAAAAAAATAAGACATCAGAGCATTTTCTTTCTAATAAAGTCATGACTATAGTCATGATTGGCTTGTCCCAGCAGGGTCTGTGTGCTCTGTTCGGGTGACCAAACTAATCTGTTATGTTCTTTGTTGCAGTGTTTTTGTGGTCCAAAGTCACCTCTATGTCATACCTTATTTCTGTCTTGTGTGTCCCAATGTGACCTCATTTCCAACATCAAACTGTATACTGCTGGGAAATCCCCCAAAACAATAACGTAAAATGATGGATGCTTTTTTTCTGAATACCAAGACTCTGACCACACCGCTGCCTACTGTATGTTTATGTTTACCTCACCGGTCTGAGGAATTTTAACCCCCAATTAACTTTCTTCAAGGACTGGCAGTATGTTTGTGTCAGAAAAACATGAGCACAAGTTATTTTAAGGGAAAAATAAGGCTTAGGAGATAAAAATTAATCTGTTTTGTCATTGTGCTTGTTTGGCATTGCTTTGTTAATATTCAATATCTCTTTCATGCTATCCAGGTAAAGTTTCACATAGTGTAAAGCCCTTGAATCAAGTGATAGTCATAAGGAAGCCAATTTAACAGCATATGTCCTCAGTCTAACTTCTTCAGTTATCTGCAGGTTTGAAAAGGTTACTTTGAAAAATTATTTTAAGCATCTCTTGGAGCCCCACAGAGCAGCCAGAGAGAAAAGTGTTCAAACTTTGACCCCTAAAAAGTTGTAACATTAATATGCATTTAAAAAGAGAATATTGTTCTTCTACCTTAGATCACATCAAATTGCAGTGAGAAGAAAGAAAAACTACCATATAGGTCGTTTTAGCCACACAAAATTAGACTCATGTTTTACGTTGACCAAAACGTTGACTACAGCAGCTTTCAGATGCAGGGGTGATCCGCACACCCTCATAAGTCTCCCACATTTCCAAGGCTGAAGGATTTTTGAGCAGAGGTTTTTAGCAACTCTTTAAATGCCATATCTGGTGCAGGACTTAACTTCACCACCATCTTGTCAATGTGGATTAGAGAAGCTAATGGCACATTCACAACTCAAACAAGTTAAAACTGGACAAATCTCCACGTTACAAGCGTGCTTGTAATCTCTTAAAATAAAGGAGTGTCTACTTTACAAATTCAAAGAGTTACAAAAGTTAAGCACTGACACCGACAAAGATTAAAGTCCAAACAAAAGAGCTTAACTTCTTATGATTATTTTGTCCATCCCATTAATCATCTTGACACACACACATCAGATTTACCCCATGACCCAATGGAGGCCCCCGAACCCCAAGTTGCGAACAGCTGCTTTATACTTTATGATGTATTTGTTTATGTGGAAGGATTTAGGCATCTGCTAAAATGTGTGCGTGTGACACAAGAATTTCTTTGGTTAGTTTTTGACTTGTGTTCTGAAAACTCAAATGGCATATTCTTGGAAACTTAAACACCAACACATATGATGTATGTGACATGATTTGTATATGGGTTATATTATTTAAAGTTAAAGGCCTACTGCTAGTACTTTTTTCACTCACACACACAAGCACACACATACACACACACACACACACACACACACACACACACACTCACACACACACACACACACACACACACACACAGTATCTGTACACATATGCACCAGGAATGGCATCATGGCATAATTTCTGCACAGAGCGTAACTTCCGCCCCACAGCCACTAACCATCATGCCCAATCATTTCTCCCAGACACCGTCTCACAAGTCCTGTCTGCATTTCCCATGAAGTTGCCCTGCAGCTAAGAACATCCTCCTGCCTCTGAGACCGGAGCATTGTCTTGACCAAACTTCTCTATTTTCAGACTTTTCTGCCTCCCACAGTGTTCTCACCATGATGACACACATGGACAGATCTGGTGTGGAGAGAAGGCAGGGCTCAACCAAAAGACACGTGGGCTCTCTTGCAGTGCAGAGAACGAGGCTTTGAGGCTGTGAAAAATGTCAGGAGGGTGGCGTGAAGGCCTGCACTTAACAAACTCCCACTGCAGCATCCCAGACAGGAAATGAGAGCTGGTGTTAACAGGCTGGGAAGAGGAATTGCTGGAGTGTTTTGAGGTCTTAAATGGCTTGTTGAAAATAACTGAAACATCATGCAGAGAGAATCAGTAAAATACCAGTGTGGTTTTTAAGTTGCACAGTCACAAACACTGCAAAAAAAGGGGAATATCCTAAAAACTCATGATAATCAGTGGTCACAAGTGCTGTACTTCTTGGGATCTTTGCTTACCATCATTTCAGACAGTCTAAACCCCATATGTATTTATTACACAGATGCATGTGAAGAAATTTGCTAAGAAGGAAAAAGACGTCCAACAAGCTTTTGCTGGGAAGACTAAAAAGTGCATTAAAGAGGCATTTAACATTTAGACATTAAGGAAATATGGGTGTCTGCCTGTGAGTAGCATTTTAGGGTGACAGTCCCATATCCTCAGCTACAGTTTGTGAGTCATATTAAGTGATGCTGCTTCTTGATGTTTAGTTTGGACTCTGTCAACTAAGTGCTGACTGCTACCTGATGGTCTGAGACTGATATCAGGAGATAATCGAGACAATCAGATTTTTAAACCAGACTTAAAGACAAACATTATTCTAAGATCCACCAGAAACCTGTGCCAAGACCTGAGAAAGATTGTTTCCATCCTGAAAAAAATAAACGCATGAATGTTTTTCCAAAGTTGTCTGCAAATGATAGCTCAGATACTTTCTATGTTGAGACTCAAGTAACTCTGAACATAACTGTGCAAGGTCTGCACTCATCTTATATGGACTTCCTCCGGCAAATTATGACCATCACCATATAACTTTGCCTACAAGCCACACAATCCTTCAAAACAAGCAGAGTGTCATTCACTTTTCCCTGCTGCAGTGTTGTTGCCCTCCCTAAAATGTTCATGCGTTCCCAGTGTGACAGTCTTCCCTGAGTTGTCACAGTTCCACATACCAAAATGTAATAAGTGTGGTTTATGTCTCTAGCTCAGCTCCCTGAGTGAGAAGAGAGGAAAGAGCAGGAAGAGACACAGCTTGCAGAGAGACGCTAACGGTCGGGAATATTTTCTGGAGCCTTCAATGAAGAAAACAACTACGTGATTCCACAACTAATTACCAGAGCTGTCATGTTAAAATTAAGTCTCAGGCATTCCTATATTAATCTCAAGTAAAATCTCAATACCATGTTTTTATGTATAGGACAAAATATGCTTTTCGCATTATTGCCAAGAGTTTGATGAGAAGATCAATACCACTCTCATGTCTGTGCGGTAAGTATAAAGCTACAGCCAGCAGCCAGTTAGCTTAGGTTAGCACAAAGACTGGAAACATTGGGAAACAGCTGGTCTGACTCTGTCCAAAGGTAAGACCCACCTCTAAAGCTCCCTATTGAACATGTTATATCTTGTTTGTTTAAGCCAAAGTGTAAATAAAGAATACAAATAAGTGTTTTTATTTTAACCAAAATGTTAAACTATTATTTTAAGTATAAATCATAATTCAATAATGTGCAGCTATGTAGGGGCACCATTTCCACCATTTTTGTAGGATTTTATGAGGTTGACATTTTAAGGTTTTTGCTTTCAAGATTCAAGGCCGAGTTAAGTCTGAAGTCCTAACCTTTAGTGAAGTCTAACTTGAATCAAGTCTACAGCTCTGCCAATAACACAGTAACACCAGTTGTAAACCACACAGTACAATACTGGAACATGCTGACTAAGGATGTCAACTGGATTTTTAATTATGCACATTAAAAATAAAGCCAACACTTTTATGTGTTTAATATTTTTGTTACAGGCTATTCAACTGTTAATATTTTGATGGGTTGATATGTTTGAAGTGAGCCATTGTATTACAAATCTCTCTTTTATATCAGAATCAGAATTAAAAGCTTTATTGGCCAAGCATGTGTAGCTACACACACACGGACGCACACACACGCACACGGAATTACTTCAATTTTAAGTGTCGCGATACCGAGAATAGAGAGAACCTGTCCTTTATTTTCCAAACATCCAGACGTTGAAATGCACTACACAGACAAAGAAAAAGCTGAAAGGAAGGAGCGTGAATAAATCAGGCTCTGCGCGTTTATTGGAGGAGCTCGTGGGAAGAGAAGTGGCGGAATTCAGGAACTCGACATCATCATCATCATCACCTCTGCAACTTTGGTCTTCTTCTTCTGTTTCTCTGACAAACGGAGCGGGGGAGGGGAAGAGGGTGGAGGGAGGAGAGAAAGGGGGAGAAAGGACGACGTCAGATGGTAGTGGGACGTCTTTATGTGAGAGGGAGAAGGAAAGAGAATAACGTCCTGAAGAAAGGAGACCCAGTGAATGAACGTTTGGAAAGCTGTGCTGCCCCGGGAAAAGAACCAGCGTTTCAAAAACAAAGGACAGCGTCTTCACTTTGCGCCTGCAACATCTACCAGTAAGTACAGGGTCAAGGAAACACACTGGAGCTGTTTTAGGCACTGATTTCACACATCTGCCTTTTTGGCTGGCAGATATTAATTCTGTTGCAGAAAGTGTCAGTAATTAAACTGTTCTTGGATTTACTCGTCACACACACACACACACCAATGCAAACATGTCTTGCAGGTTAATGTTCCTCTAACTGTCAGTCATCAGCTTTTTTATTGTCTTTTGCAGAGATTCAAGCTTATAATTGCATAGCAGTGTTAATTGGCAGCTGTTATTAAGGAGGTGAAGTTTGCATGCTTCATTGATTCACAGAGATAATGTTGAAGCTACTGCTGAAGGCAATTTGAATGGTGATATTTTGGTGGGATTTGGATTGGACCACACTCTGTAGCAGTTGCACATCTCAGCACAACTCCTTTTTATATTGTTTTTAATTCTTTACCTGTCTTTCACATGTCTGCCCTTTCTTTCCACCACAACCCCATGTCCTTGAAGTGCAGGGAGGAGGTCCATCTTATGCGAGAGCCACCCATGGAGCTCCCTGTCTAATATGCACCGCACTGAGAGGGGAAGTGGCGCTAGCCTACATCATAAACTAAACAAAGCCAGGAAAATGTTCAGTGTTTATTCTAGTTGAGTTCAAGGACACACTGTAGTGAAATTATGAGATGAGGGAACCACTACTGTCTTTCAGAAAGTGCCCTTCATCGAAAAACCTAGACTCAAAACCATTTACAGTGTTTCAAATCAGCTGTTTTTAATGTTCAACAAATTCCAGGAGTTATTTTATGAGGCGGTTATGATTTAATTGACTTTAGTGTCATTGCCCTAACCTGCCTACTTTTCCTAGAATGAGCTTTAACAACTCATAGATAACAAGTGCAGACTTGTTACTTGTCATTGGATGGAGCAACAGGATAGAGACAGGATAGGGAAATGTTTTCAGTCTTATTGGCTATATGTTAAATTGATCTATTGAGGTTTATACCAGACTTTAGAGAAATTGGCAATTCTGCATCTTCTGTGATTGATTTCATCCTGTACATATGTGTTTTGAACATCAACAGAAGAAGCTCAGTGATTTATTGGTAGAAGTAGTGCCTGTTCTTTACATTGTTAAATACCATAGGTCTAGAAGATTCACTGTTGTCCATTGAATTTACCAGTGTGCAGAAATCCAATTGTAAACTATCCTTCATGGATGCACTGACATTTGAAACTTTAGAGGCATCCACCACACAGCTGGATCCTAAAATTCTTTCATACAGCAGTTTTCACAGGTTAAGTAGTATTTTCCATGACAAGTAAACTGATTGTCTGATGTAAAATCATTGAAGTGTGCCTTTTCCCCCTGTTAGTGTTTTACTTAGCTTAGCTAAGCTTGCACAAGATTATTTTGTACCTGCTCACAACTATATTACCACTTTAATGGTAATATAATATTGATAAATGTTTGTTGTGATAGATTAAGCAAGTTTCTGCAAGTTGTCATATGGTTGCCATGTGGTAGCATTTAATAGAAACCAGTAGCTGCCTGGAAGGTAGAAATCTAAACCAAATTAAAACACGTGCAATGTATGAAGTAATACAAAGTTGCTGTTTAGTTAACATGCAAAAAAAACCACCCATGAGGTCTTTCAAACATGTCTGTAAAATGGACAGTGCCGAGTTCTTCGGGAAAAGAAGAAAGGAACAGTTTGTGTGTGCATCCATCATCTTTTCAGAAACAGATGAGACAGCTGAAGAAGTGAGGAGGGAGTAGAGAGAGTCCATGTCTTTTCTGTCTTTGTGTAAGTGAAATGTGAGGGTCACTGAGGGGCTTTGTACGTCACAAACTGTGGGGCCACTACACAGTCAGTGTGGGGAGTGAGGGGCCGGGGTGTTGCACAGATTGAATAGGTTAGGGGCCAAAGCGGCCCGTCTTTAAGAATGAGAGAGTGCATTCTGGGCAGAGGGTGGCATGTCTTTGAGAGCTGAAGAGTGAGTGAGGGGGCCGGTGTCGGCACGTCTTTCTGCAGCCTTTGTTGAGTTGAGTCGCACCAGATGAAGAGCGACGATTTTATTCAGGCTTTTTGGCACACACACACACACACACGAGCTTGGTTGATACTTTTCTCCGGGGAAGTCATGCATTTTGATCCAGTTATACACTGGACGAGTGAGCACAGGATGGCACCTTTCACAGTTTATGGGTGTGTATTTGTTTTTGTGTTTGTGCGTCAGTAAAGTGGGCTGTATTGTTTAAGCACACTGTTGGAGGGCTTCTCACTGTTGACTTGCTGTTTACATTTTGGGGCCTCCTATTGTCATCGAAACCTCGGGCTCCCCTGGTTGTATTTCAAAGCTAGAACTGCTGGCATACTTCGCTCTTCATACACTGTCGGGGAATAACATTTAACTTTTTACAGCTTGAATTGTTTTATAGTGTTTAATCTGGGTCTGTAACATAAATCTAAACTAACTCTGGAGCACTAAACATGCATTTGATGGCTGCCATCACTCACTAGCTGAAGTTGAGACACAAGTTGTGGTAAATGCCTATCCATGGGAAACATTTTCTCCTCTTGCAACTCTTTCATTCATTGTTTATGAAAGGCTACAAAAGAAGTGGCTCACATGGTTATGGTTAGCAAGAAAGAGTTCTCGAAGAGAGCAGCTCTGATTGTTTCATGATATCTATGAGGACTGAGAAATCTCTGTGTGAACCAAAGAAAGTTTGGTTAACAACTAATCTTTGTGCTTCTTCTCTCATGCTTTGTGTGTTTTGACGACTCATTACCTCTGTCTGTAGTGTAAAGAATGCTGTGAAAGCAGGTGGATGTTTGCCTCCCTGAGGCTGCAGGTTTAGGTGTGACATTCAAAGGGGAGCCATAATGTACAACCCATGTGTTAGGTGTAAGTTCTCTCATACTTTATTGTCTGAAAGGGTTTGTTCTCTCTCCACCTGTGATGGTAGATGTGGTTTGGGTTTCACACCTTTCCAGATTTGCCTTTCAGACTGCTGGGAGAGAGCTTGGTGTCGATCTGTTGTTCAGTAGATACACAAAAATGAGCTGTGATGAAAACAAGCCATTGCTGCAGGGCATGGGTGCCTCTGTTCCGGCTAATGTCATGGCTTGCCTGCTGTTCTTACATCGTACACTTTGCCATGTCAGAACAGAGTCTTGATTAAGAAGTGAGAATGAGGCCTCTCCTTGAAAATTAATAAGAAGTTGATTGGGAAATTGAGAACTGAGGGGGTGATATTGTCCAAGTGTTTGGGTGGTTCAATATTCAAGCTACATTGCTTCATTCTCCCTCACTTCACCCAGAGCTCAGCTGCTTGCATTCTTTTATGAAAGAGGGATATGTTTGGTCCTGCCCATCTCTGATGTTTCATACTACTTTCATATCTCTTGGGGTTTGTTTCTGATTTTTGGAGATACAGAGGGAAATTAGACCCTCATCAGTGGCCTGTGATTTCCCCACTGTCCACATCTCGTTTGAGTATCTGTGTGGCCCTGAAGATGGTGAACCAGCCTCGTATGTGGTTTTGGTTTGAGGGCCTTCCTCCTGGCTGGTCCAGATGCATGACCAGACCAGACCAAACACAGCAGCTTAGGGAACAGATTGCCCTTGTTTGAGGTTTCTGGTTCAGGATGTGTGAGTTAAGAAAAATGAGCTAATGGAGTCCTCCCAGCCCAGATTAGCTGGGAGTGGGGTCATCCAATCTGGGTGGGTGATCCACCGGCTCAGATACACTTATCTAAACAAGGGCATGCCCATTATAGAGAAACAAAAGCATTTCTATCATCTCTCTCAATTTTGTAATTCATGTCCATGAATGGAATTGTTTCTTTCAAACTCTAACGGCCGTGTCTAACCTTCCCTTTACAGACCAATCTGGGTCAATTGTACTTTAGATCTCTCAACTACCCACCTTCAGACCTCATTCACTTTCACCCTCTACAACAGACTGTAGTGGCCAGCACGCATTACCTCAGCACCTTGGCATGCTACCAGAGCCTTCAGCTTCATATCTCAGACCAATTACTCTAGATTTACTACACAGCGACCTCCTCTAACTAACGGCCAACTGACTGACCCACATACAGTATTCCTCGTATCCACTGCTTTGTCTGGCGCTTTGAAAGGGTTTGGCTCAAGCTGATGTTCCTGTTCATTAGTAAAAACTTTATTGAGCATACAGCCTGCTTGGCCAGCAGGTTTTCCCAGCCAAACTTGTAGTCCACATGGCTGGCCGTTGGCCCATGGGTTGGATTTTTTGTAAATTCCATGAGTGAAAGCTTGTCTCATAGCAGCAAGGAGACTGTTCATGTTGGCTTGCTGAATGAAGGATTGAAAAACTGTGTGTAAGTTGGCTTCAGGCCCTCTCAACGTGCATCTTATCCTGTGTGGCAGGCTTGGTTTCTGTCAGGACAAAAGAGCAGAGTGTGGGAATGAGCAGGTTCAGATCAGATGCAGAACCACATCACTGCTGGTCAGTTTTCATCTTGTAGCATATCTATTGTATCATCAGTCAAACTCAGCATCATGGAGGATTCATGAAAGAAGCATAAGACTCCATGACCTGTCAGTGTTGGTGATGATACATATCTATGACGGTGACTCCACAGGCACATGGAGAGCTGCAGTAACAAAGATCTGACAGTTTGAAGATATTTATCTTTCAAACGCAACTGGGAGGCAGAAACCCACAGCGCCTTCTTCACCAGGTTATGAATAAGTCATAGTTCTTAGTGTCTCATGTGCCGTGAAGTGTAAAATACTCCTCCCTCAGCCCTCACATAAACACACAGAATATCTTGACCTTGCCAAGGAAGTGCTGTTCAAGCACTTTCCCAGAAGTCTGTTCAACAACCAGCAAACAAGCGGAAAGTATTCATCAGTTTCAGGATGTATTGACCTTTCTGTACTGCAGCACACACATATACACACAGACACATGCATGCAACCCCCCCC